>NC_141874.1:42698483-43001514 GCF_056163025.1 Triticum urartu | reverse complement strand
AAAAAATGTGGAAAGCAACTAAGAAACATAAATAAAGGAAAGAAAACTAGAAAAAAAGAGGAAAACAAAGTTAATGAAGAAAACAACAAATACTGAGGAAAGTAACAAAAGAAAACCAAAGAAAAAAAGAAAACAAAAAACCAAAGAAAAATGAGTGTAGAAAAGAAAAAGAAAAGAAAACAAAGAAAACTAAAGAACAACGAGTAAAAAAACATGAAGAAAAAAAGAAGAAGAAACAAAGAAAATAGTAGAAAAACAAAGAAAAGGAAAAACCCCAGTGAAAACCAATAGACAAATTAAGAAAACTGGTGATAAACAATAAAACTAAGAAATACAAAAAGCCGGAAGAAAAACATGAAAAAAATAGAAAAAATATAAAGAAAAAAAACTAAAAACAAAGTGTACTAGTGAACCAAATGCATCAAACATAGTGAGCGCACCGTGCGAGCGAGTGAATGGGCCGGCTCATTACTGTAGCATGTAGAAAATAGCTTCCGCATGACGTCAGATACCGCTCGCTATAAGCGAGATATAGTTCTCGCATAATCATTGACATGTGGATACCGTCCATCATATTTCGTTTATAGATTAATTCATATTGTACTTGTCTATGAGTTTTTTTTTACAATATTCAGCCACTATTTGTTACTCCCTCCGTCCCATAATATAAGAACGTTTTTGGCACTATAATAGTGTTAAAAACGTTCTTATATTATGGGACAGAGGGAGTAGAAGATACTTTATACATGTGGTTACCTGTTGTAAGAGACATGCATTTTAATTAAAAAAACAGCCATGGGTTTTGTCGTCTTGTGATTTCTAACCTCTGAAAAATAAAGGTCGTCTCCCGGTTTCATTTCAAAAAAAGTTCACAACTGCATGTACAAACTACAAAGGATTGTTTTAGCCTAGCCACAATAAATTTGCAAGTGTGTCGGTGCACTTAGAGCATCTATAGCCGGTCTTCCAAAACTCCTGGTATATGCCTGGGTGAACAGTCCGATCACTAACCGGTTACAAAATTCTGACTCGGACGGGCTCTTCATATCACCCCATATGCTCAGGCTAACTGGCACCCATATCCATTCCAAATGTTGGGTGAATATGGGGCCCATGTGCGTCTATCACGTCGGATCCAGACGCGCTGCCCCATCCTGACCCCACATATATTCATGTACATCCAGATCCCAGACCAAAGCCTAGCCACTCCACTCCGCCCCTAAGCTCCCTTCCAGCGATTTCCGGCCTTCTCCGGCACGACGGACAGCAGATTCAACTCCGACGACCACTCCCGTTTCGTTGACCGGGGCATCGTGCCACGCCGGAAGGAGGAGGCTATGGCCGTCTGCATGGCTCTCCGCCGCTCCTGAGAGGAGTGCGTTCGACCGGGGTCACCCTCGATCCGACGAGAATCTTTTGCGTTGACAAAGTGGTGCTCGGTCACCAAATCTAGAGGCTCGACTTCCATCTATAGCCCGATCTCCTGTGCAGAGTCGTATGAGTGTTAAGGGACCTATGCGCCCGCCGTGCAAAGCAGGGGGGCGTAGGAGGCCGAAGCCCTCCACACTACCGAATGCGGCGTTGCGCAATGCCTTGGACGAGAGGAAACCGTATGTGGCCACATCCTCCAGAAGCGGCTAAGGAGGAACACGTGAGCCCTCAGCCGAGAGCAAAACTGGATGATCCGTGCCATGGCCGGACTACACCCCAAAGAGGAGAAGGAGGACCGTGACGGGTCGGACAACTCCGAAGATGAGCATATCCGACTTGATCCATTTTGCGTCTTCGAGTTCCATTTCCATGACAAAGACGCCAAGGACGGGGGCAAGGGCAAGGGCAGCCGTCGATGATTTTTATCCATAGCTTACTATGTATGTACAAATGCCAATTGTTGGTAGTCCAATGGCATGTATTGATTTAGTTGCCGGACGGTCTGTATGGAATCGTAGAGATGGTTTACTATGCATGTGGTCGTATGGATTTGCAGTTTGATAAATGAGGTACAACTTTGAGGTGTGAGCGATCACTGCCCGCGGACATGAGAGGGAGGATTAGCTATATGCGGCTAACAGATGCTCTTATCCGAGTTAAATTCGGCCCTTGGCCGCCGGCCATATTTTTAGCATCGATGGGTAAGTCCAAACACATGGATCGGACGGCCTTCCGGGCGAGCCAGGCGAGGAATCATTCGCATTTTCTGACTCGTTTCATGTAGTAACAAACATCACAGCACAGCTTAGATGTCATCATGAAAAAAACATCGCAGTATATAATAGCCTGATCGATGGCTGGATCCCTGCAACTTTACTAGCGAGAAACACTCTTAGTGAACAATTAGCTAGCTACGATGGAGGTGGAGGCAGCGAGTGGCAGCGCCGGCGAGATCCGGTGGTCGAAGCTGGGAACGTCGCTTCCCGTCGCGAACGTCCAGGCTCTGGTGGCGTCCGCCGGCGAGCTGACGGCCGACCAGATCGAACGGTATGTCCAGCCGGACATCAACGCGCACGCCGTTCTCCCCGAGCACTCCGGCGAGGTTCCGGTGATCGATCTCAGCAACCTCTTGAGCCCCGAGTCCGTCGAGGCAGAGGTCGCGAAGCTCAGGTTTGCCTGCGCCGAGTGGGGCTTCTTTCAGGTGCGTCACTACTTTAAATTGCTTATCATTTCCATGCAAAAAAACCGGCACGTACGCAACTTTAGGCCATATTGGCCAACCAGTTCTTTATGTCTTCACTTTCTAGGCAAAAATATCGTCTAATTGCATGTTAAACATGTTGTTGTTGAAGCACCAACACAAGCACAACAAATACTACAAAAGACTTTTGTTCCGGAAGACTCGTACATTTCTTTCGGATCAAATTGCCCAAAAGATGAGCATGGTTAGAGAGGCCATTGCCTTCCGGTCTCGTTAGATAAGCCAACCCACCACTCCTTGGTGGATTGCAACAAGTGCCGGTTCAAAGTATCGATATATTCCAATTATGGCCATCTTTTCATCATGCCCCAAAGCCTGAGTGTGAAGTGGCCACACATGAAGAAGAGGTGGTCCGCCAATTCTTGAGTTTGCTTACATGGAGGGCAAAGGCCACAAATTGTCCGGTCACGCTTGGCCAGCCTATCCGTGGTCCAAATCCAATTTTGGGCGGCCAACCAAGCAAAAAACTTGATTTTAGGCGGGGCCCAAACTTCCAAGACAACATGCTCCATGGGGGAACGGACGGTGCCAAGGAATTGAGCATTGTAAGCGGATTCCACCGAGTAGACTCCGTTGTAGTGTGCATCCAAGTACTATCATCCTCGACCTCCTCAAGAAGAATGAAGTCACAAAGTGGCCCCAAGCACAACAAATTTCTGAAAAGTGGTCAACAGAGAAGCTTGATGAAATTTGGATCTTGGCAACCCACGCCTCATCCTTCAAGGCCCCCTGAACTTTCCACATTTTCCTTGCAGACGCCTCATAAATGAGGGGCGCTGTGTCCTTTAGTTTGCTATCATTCATTCAAGGGGAGTCCCAAAAGGGCGCCCACTTTGGGTGGTAGCGGGCGCAAAGAAGTTGGATGCAATTATGACACGAGAGTAACAACTTTTATACTCATGGGTGTGTTGTGACACAGACATGTAAATGTTATTCTCTTCTTAATAAATCGGAGAGGCAAATCTTATTTCATGGGTCCATAATATACTACGAAAAACAAACAAAATTTGTTTTGCTCAGCCGTTGGTTGACTTGATCTGTTAGCCTCTATTACTTGAGATTATGGACCTTATGTTCCTTAAATACAAAAAAAACTCTGTTCCTAACCACAATATAGAGCCGTATGACTAATAATAATACACATAGTTGAATGAACATGAAAGAATCAAAAACTTTTACCAAAAGTATAAGTAAATAAAAAATATTCTCCAAGACAAAGAAAAACATATATCTTGAACACTAATTTCAAATTAGCACAAAAAATAAAGTTATGTCAAAAAATAGAAAACCATGGAAATATTTACAAAAACAATAATTCATAAGTTTTAAAAACAGTAACTCATATGTATTCCCCAAGTAATAGAATTCCTAGGAAACTCAAAAATAGTGTGGTAACAATAATGGAAACTCGGAAGAATGTAGATACTTCAATATTCTTCATAAAATAGTCATGAGATTTCTCAAATTGATTTGGTATTTTTACAAATTAATTATTTTTATTTTTCTATATTTTATTATTTTTGACTTAATATTTTTAATATTCTCAGTAACTTTTCTAGAATATTTCCACTTTAAAATATTTGTAACTTACTTTAGTTCTAAAACTTATAGATTTATTCATATTTACAATTATATGACTTTTTTCCCTTGAATTTTTTCTTAGTATTTTTATTATTGATTTTTCATATTTTTCCCACTTATTTACAACTCGGCTCCACATGGGGAAATCATCACAACTTCATTTCTCATATTGCTTTGATCATTGTTAGGGACTAGATTAGCCAGGTTTAAAAAGTTTAAGGCCTGGGATATCTCATACTGGAATTCAAGGACAAAATTTTGAATTGGCCTAGAGATTATAAAAAACTCTAATAATTACTAGATTCGATCATTCCATCGCTCAAAAGTATGTTTGATTAAGCATGACCATTTGTGCAACATTTGAAATTTGTAGGTTGTAAATCATGGAATACCAGATGAGGTCATCACAGGTATCAAGCATGATATTCAGAAGTTCTTTCAACTCCCGTTAGAAGTTAAGAATGCCTATGCTCAGCGCCCAGGGGATCTTCAAGGTTATGGCCAAGCGTTTGTTGTCTCTGATGATCAAAAGCTAGACTGGTCTGACCTGCTTGCCCTCTTCGCCCAACCAACCCAAGGCCGTGATATGAGTTATTGGCCAAGTCAGCCCCATACTTTCAGGTCAGACTGTGTGCATGCTTGAAATTTGTAGATGGATAAGAAATGGCAGGAAAATGTTCCTTCTGTTCAAAGCATCATATTAAGAAAAAATGTTAATTTGGCCGAAACTCAAGTTGAATCCATATTAGATTAAAAAAACTTATAGGATTATCTTGGTTACACATAATCTTTTGTTAAAATGGACGGAATTTTGAACTAAGGGCATTCTTTTTCACTGCTATAGTGTGCCATGTTTTGGTGTGTGACATTTGAAGCATGATTTTGACAATTCTGGATTTCCTTATGCATATGAACTACTCTGTGTGTTTGTTTCACGCAAAAATGTTTATTAGCTAATAATATATACTCTTAGGTAAACGAGGAGGGGTATCAAACATTTATGTTGGCCTTATTGTATTATTCGTTTTTAATGTTATGCTACCCTTTGATTATTCAACACCAATACAAACTAAACTTAGTGGTGATTAAGATTTTATTTATTTGATTCAAGGCACCCTTTATTATTCATACGCAAATTGTTTTACTCCTAACTAGGCTAGGGACTCAAAGTAAACTACTATGATCCTTTTATGTTTACACATGTGTATATAATGACACCAACCTCACCCGAGACCCTAATAATTTGTTACCTTTATTGCTGAGTTCTACCAAGCCCTGGTCAATTTGGTGAATTCAACAAAATGTTCTTTACAAAGCTTATATATTGAAAATTTACTAAAATCCAGAAAACAAACAAAGGGAACTAATGGACATTGAGTTTTTTGACAAAATAAATTGATTTTACATTTTACAGGGTAATATTTTCATCATAAATATCTAGCAGCTAAGTTTTTATATGGTTCAAGGTACTGCCCAACAAAGGGCTAGACCAGGGATCATACAAGCAACAAAAAAATTGGGCTTGTTATTTGTATTTGATACTAACACAAGCTAGGTCCGGTCATACAAAGGTCCTGGTATTTCAGTATGTACCAATACCTAGCATTAACATACAAACACTCTTATGGTTATGATCCCAGGAATTCTATTGAAGATTACTCAATGGAGCTGATGAAACTCGCTCAAACCATTAGTGTCTTCATTGCCAAAACACTAGATGTTGCTCCTGAACTACTGGCAGACAAACATGTGGCACAATTTCTTAGGATGAGCTACTACCCTCCATGCACGTCAATGCCAGAAAAGGTTCTAGGTTTCTCACCGCATTCTGATGGATCTTTTATGACTATTCTGCTTGAAATTAATTCAGTTCAAGGCTTACAAATTAGAAGATCTGGTGCATGGATTCCTGTGAAGCCACGTCCTGATGCACTACTGGTGAATGTGGGTGACCTTCTTGAGGTATGCTTCATAAGACATGTTAAGTTAGTCAACTAATAATCAATTCAAGGCTTACAAATAGAAGATCTGGTGCATGGATTTCTCTAAAAGTAATTGTCATATAAGACAGGAAAAATGTTTTTTTGCGATCCATACCTGTGCTTGGGTGAAGATAAATCCTCAATTCCATAACTTTGCTCTTCCCACTTAATTACAAACTCCAAGACGCACGCACGTGGGTGCACATGCGCACACACAGACACAACACCAAATGAAAGGGCTTATGTCCGATGTGTCATCATGTGTTACAATTTTCTGCTACCGGAAATGGTGAAAGTACTTCTCAATTTATTGAAGATCACATCACTATTTTTACCACATTGTATGGTGGTTCAAAAAATAACCATAACTTCGGGTTAGCGTTAGCACTATTTCTAAATATTCTTGAGACTTTGAAGGGACAAAAAACTAGAAGGCCCACCTAATCAAACAAGTGAGGCGTCGAGCTACCTTTTGTAGCCCTCGCCCTGCATCTAGCCAACTCTGCTAAGAAACTTCATTCATGGTTGAAGAAAACACTAATTGCAATTTCTCCTTGGACAAGCCACTTGGTTACTATTGTTCCTATTCTCTGTTTGCCAGCGGGATCAAGTTACAATAAACAAAAAAATTGGAAATGTTCAACAGTTTACCAATTATGTTCTTTCAGTTCCTTCCAAGAAATCTTGATCGAATAAAGCGAAAAAAGTAAGGCCCTACAAGCAAAGGCACCTTTTTCTAGAGATCAGGGTTGGATTATTGAGAAAGCAATAGTTGAATGGTGTCTACGAAAGTTTTTCATGTACAATGTTGTGTGTAATTTTCACACTACTTCCTACTTTATATGAATAATGGACTATTTTTTCAAGGATATAGATGAGAAGCTTGATATTTGTTTAAATTAATTTTTATATTATTATAGATTTTGTCGAACGGGAAGTACAAGAGCATTGAGCATCGGGTCACCATAAATGCCCACAAGGAGCGACTATCTATTTCAGCATTTCACGTCCCAACCTATGGTGGAATAATTTCACCAATTTTGGGAACTATAGAAGAGAAGATGTTATACAAGGCAGTGGGAGTAGAAGAGTATGCAAGACTTTATTTCGCAAATAAAATAGAAGGAAAGAAAGCCCTGGATTATGCTAAGTTATCTGGAATATAAGGATACCCTACTGAACTTTGTCATTCTACATAAAACTCTTAAACTACTATTTGATGTGTCATTGTAATAGATATTTATTTCTCATCAGGACCAATCAACAAGATGTTTGTCACTTCATTTGAATATATGCATTTACTTTTGTATATATATGCTGAAATTCTTCTACTGCTATAGTTGTGTGGTATTTGAAAGACAGAAATAGGTTTATCGCAAACCATTGTTCCAAGCCATCCAAGCAAGAAGGGTGGCACCAAGGGGAAGAAGAGAATAATAGACTGAGAATACAACCGTCCTATTAGCCACCCAACCAATTGTTGGTACTTATTTTGTCTAACTGAGACTACTGCCATCTCATTATGTTCACACTAGGATCATGTAGATTTGATAGGCTTTGACCTGTCCGGCGCACTTCTATTGTCTGCCCGTAGTATAAAACATTCTAAACATTTCCGCAATGATCAAGTTGAAGAAACACCAATGCATATTTTTTGGGACTGCAAATTTTCTCAAGATTGTTAGATGACACTGATGCCGAGCAAAAGAAGAGGAATTCCAGCCTTTGATGAGAACGCCCCAAGAAGGTTTCATGGATATAAATGTTCTAGGATGTTGGGATATTTGGACTGTTCGAAATGGAAAAATTGTTACAAATGAAGTTCCAAGTGTCGTAACCTGGAGATACTTACTTAAACAAGACTTGATACTTTTGTGCCATAGATTAAAGGCTAAGAACTTGAAATGACAAGATTGGCTGAACACCCATCTGTGATGTTCGTGTTTGTTTAAGAGTTACATGCTTTGTCTTTACACTAGGAAACATGTTCGTGCATTGCACGGGAGTAAAAAGAATCACCCCTCATGCACACACTCGATAGCATCAACAAATCAATTCTACTATGCCACACAACAGACAACATGACAAGTGGTGTTGTATAAAAACGTAAAGGTGGGATGCTTTTTTGTGTGTACTCAAAGTGTTTCCAAAACGCTTTATGGGCATAATTTCAAACAATATGGAATTCAACATTAAGCTACTTGTTTACATAAAGCTTGTATCAGCAGTTTAGTGCAATTCATCGTATATGAATTGGTTGTTGTGCACTGCACGAACTAGAGAGGATGATTGTGTACATATTGTAATCTTTAGCATATGGTACCTGGTAGAAATCAACATCCCATGTGGTCCGAATAATATCTTCTGTGAGAGCATCAAACTATCATATCTACTCAATTTAAATGGTGTAAGAAACATGTATAATAGGCATTTCCAAAATACCCCATATAAAGAAGGTATCAGTTAAGGTTGCAGCCGAAACATAATTTTAGCAATGATTTACATGAAAGATAATAGCATATATATAATCTACAGAATTTTCTGAGTGATTTCTGTATATAACATGTTAGATTTAGAGTTAGAGTTCGAAAGATATGAATATTTTGAATAACATTTGATTCTATAAAAAAGAGAAATGTTAAACAAAGTTGCCGGGCTGAAATTCCAATATTGTGTAGTCTATCCGCTAAGAATTCAGAGGGAAAGGGCCCATCTGCTAAGAATTCAGAGAAAAAAGGGAGAAAAAGAAAAAGGGGAGAAGCTGGGGAGCCGACGGGCATTGTTTAGCACCGGTACGTCCAAATGCAAGGATCAGAGGACCTTCTGGCCAAGCCGGCCGAGCCATTAGTCGCATCTTTTTCTAAAATCGCAATTTATCTAACATTCCAGTTCTGTTGGATCGAGCCCATCAGAAAAAGATTAGCAAGCAGCAACCCTAATTAACTGCATAGTAGCTAGCCTGTGAATCGCCTGATCAATCACGTAGTGAGCTGACTGGCTGAATGGAGGTGGAGGCGCTGAATGGCAGCCCGAGCGACAGCAGGTGGTCTAAACTCCGCGGTGTCCGCTGCCGGCGATCTGACGGCTGACATGCTCGAACGGTAGTACGGTACAACTTTAGCCGGACATTGATGCCGATGCAATCCGACGATGTTTCCGTGATCGCCCGACCTCGGCAAGCTCACAAAGTCCGAAGCTTAGATTTGCCTGCGGGGACTGGGGTTTCTTTCAGCTAGTGTCACTGAACTCGCCAGATGTTGTATGTTGTTTTACCCATAGTTTTAAATAGCTGGCTAATAGCCTTTTCAACAGTGCCGTTAAATGATCGCATTCACAAATATCCCGCTATAGCTCCGCTATAGCGAATTTGAAGGCCCCCCGCTATTTTTCATAGCCCGTTATTTAAAACATTAGTTTTACCACGTGGTTCTAAAACTATTCTTTTCAATCAGCCAACCACGCGGCGGGCCATTCAAGAGAACTATGCACATGGTTGCTGTTTCCATACCCATTGTTGTACTCCAATAAACAACTACCAAATTTTCTGATTTATGTCTATAAGTGGATGGAACCTCAGGTCTTAGATGTTAGGTTTGGCTACGATGTCTGTTTGGTATTAGGCCCAGGCTATCTGCGCCCCTTCATCAACTGGATAGGTGTAGACAGTTTGTTGCTTAGACGGCGGCTTTAGTCTTAAAGGGTGCTTGAATACGTTTTAGTCTCATGACTAAAAGTAGTGAGACTAAAACTTGCTAGCCTCACCCATGCTTGGATCCAAATACTAAAGAGACTAAAATCAAGTTAATAAGCATTTATTATCCTCCAAACCTTCCAATCCAGAACTCGCATGTGTTAAAGAGAGGAGTTAAATGAGGAGAGAGGGGACTAATTCATATTTTGGTAGGGGTAACGTAAAACTTGCAACAACAAAGTAGAGGACGTCTAACTTGTTTTTGTAGGGCATGTTGTGATGTGATATGGTCAAGACGTGATGAGATATAAGTTGTTGTATAAGATGATCATGTTTTGTTGAAGTTATTGGCAACTGGCAGAAGCCTTATTGTTTCTTTATTGCATAAGATGCAAGAGCCAAATAATTTCTTTACCTTATCGCTATGCGATAGCAATAGTTGCAAGAGCAGTAGTTGGCGAGATGACCATGTGACGACACATTGATATAGATCAAGATGATGGAGATCATGGTGTCATGCCGGTGACGATGGAAATCATGACGATGCTTTGGAGATGGAGATCAAAGGCACAAGATGATGATGGCCATATCATGTCACATATTTTGATTGCATGTGATGTTTATCTTTTATATATCTTATTTTGCTTAGTTCGGCGGTAGCATTATAAAATGATCTCTCACTAAATTTCAAGATAAAAGTGTTCTCCCTGAGTATGCACCGTTGCTGAAGTTCGTCGTGCCCAGACACCATGTCATGATCGGGTGTGATAAGCTCTACGTCCATCTACAATGGGTGCAAGCCAGTTTTGCACACACAGAATACTAAGGTTAAACTTGACGAGCCTAGCATATGCAGATATGGCCTCGGAACACTGAGACCGAAAGGTCGAGCGTGAATCATATAGTAGATATGATCAACATAATGATGTTCACCATTGGAAGCTACTCCATTTCACGTGATGATCGGTTATGGTTTAGTTGATTTGGATCACGTACGTGATCACTTAGATGATTAGAGGGATGTCTATCTAAGTGGGAGTTCTTAAGTAATATGATTAATTGAACTTTAATTTATCATGAACTTAGTCCTGGTAGTATTAGCATATCTATGTTGTAGATCAATAGCTCGCGATGTTGCTCCTCGTTTAATTTTTATATGTTCCTAGAGAAAACTAAGTTGAAAAATGTTAGTAGCAATGATGCGGATTGGATCCGTGATCTGAGGATTATCCTCATTGCTGCACAGAAGAATTATGTCCTTGATGTACCGCTAGGTGACAGGCCTATTACAGGAGCAGATACAGACTTCATGAACGTTTGGCTAGCTCAATATGATGACTACTTGATAGTTTAGTGCACCATGCTTAACAGCTTAGAATCGGGATTTCAAAGACGTTTTGAACGTCATGGACCATATGAGATGTTCCAGGAGTTGAAGTTAATATTTCAAGCAAATACCCGAGTTGAGAGATATGAAGTCTCCAACAAGTTCTATAGCTAAAAGATGGAGGAGAATAGCTCAAGCAGTGAGCATGTGCTCAGATTGTCTGGGTACTACAATCGCTTGAATCAAGTGGGAGTTAATCTTCTAGATAAAGTAGTGATTGACAGAATTCTCTAGTCACCATCACCAAGTTAGTAGAACTTCGTGATGAACTATAGTATGCAAGGGATGACGTAAATGATTCCCGAGCTTTTCATGATGATGAAATTGAAGAAGGTAGAGATCAAGAAAGAGCATCAAGTGTTGATGATTAACAAGACCACTAGTTTCAAGTAAAGGGACAAAGGGAAGAAAGGGGAACTTCAAGAAGAACGGCAAGCAATTTGCTGCTCAAGTGAAGAAGCCCAAGTCTGGACCTAAGCCTGAGACTAAGTGCTTCTACTGCAAAGGGACTGGTCACTGGAAGCGGAACTGCCCGAAGTATTTGGCAGATAAGAAGGATGGCAAAGTGAACAATGCTATATTTGATACACATGTCATTGATGTGTACTTTACTAGTGTTTATAGCAACCCCTCGGTATTTGATACTGCTTCAGTTGCTCAGAGTAGTAACTCGAAACGAGAGTTGCAGAATGAACAGAGACTAGTTAAGGGTGAAGTGACGATGTGTGTTGGAAGTGGTTCCAAGATTGATGTGATCATCATCGCACACTCCCTATACTTTCGGGATTAGTGTTAAACCTAAATAAATGTTATTTGGTGTTTGCGTTGAGCATGAATATGATTTGATCATGTTTATTGCAAAACGGTTATTCATTTAAGTTAGAGAATAATTATTGTTCTGTTTACATGAATAAAACCTTCTATGGTCATACACCCAATGAAAATGGTTCGTTGGATCTCGATCGTAGTGATACACATATTCATAATATTGAAGCCAAAATATGCAAAGTTAATAATGATAGTGCAACTTATTTGTGGCACTGCCGTTTAGGTCATATTGGTGTAAAGCGCATGAAGAAACTCCATGCTGATGGGCTTTTAGAATCACTTGATTATGAATCATTTTGATGCTTGCAAACCATGCCTCATGGGCAAGATGACTAAGACTCAGTTCTCCGGAACAATGGAGCGAGCAACTGACTTATTGGAAATAATACATACCGATGTATGCAGTCTGATGAATATTGAGGCTCGCGGTAGGTATCATTATTTTCTGATCTTCACAGATGATATGAGCAGATATGAGTATATCTACTTGATGAAACACAAGTCTGAAACATTTGAAAAGTTCAAAGAATTTCAGAGTGAAGTGGAGAATCATCGTAACAAAAATAAAAGTTTCTACGATATGATCGCAGAAGTAAAATATTTGAGTTACGAGTTTGGCCTTCAGTTAAAACAATGTGAAATAGTTTCACTACTCACGCCACCTAGAACACCACAGTGTAATGGTGTGTCCGAACGTCGTAACCGTACTTTATTAGATATGGTGCGATCTATGATGTCTCTTACCAAATTACCACTATCGTTTTGGGGTTATGCATTAGAGACAGCTACATTCACGTTAAATAGGGCACCATCTAAATCCGTTGAGACGACACCGTATGAAATATGGTTTGGCAAGAAACCTAAGCTGTCATTTCTTAAAGTTTGAGGTTGCAATGCTTATGTGAAAAAGTTTCAACCTGATAAGCTCAAACCCAAATCGGAGAAGTGCGTCTTCATAGGATACTCAAAAAGAAAATGTTGGGTACACCTTCTATCACGAATCCGAAGGCAAGATATTCATTGCTGAGAATTGATCCTTTCTAGAGAAGGAGTTTCTCTCGAAAGAAGTGAGTGGGAGGAAAGTAGAACTTGATGAGATAACTGTACCTGCTCCCTTATTGGAAAGTAGTTCATCATAGAAATCTGTTCCAGTGACTACTACACCAATTAGTGAGGAAGCTAATGATGATGATCATGTAACTTCAAATACCGAACCTCGTAGGTAAACAAAAGTGATATCCGCACCAGAGTGGTATGGTAATACTGTTCTGGAGGTCATGTTACTTGACCATGACGAACCTACGAACTATGAGGAAGCGATGATGAGACCAGATTCCGCGAAATGGCTTGAGGCCATGAAATCTGAGATGAGATCCATTATAAGAACAAAGTATGGACTTTGATTGACTTGCCCAAAGATCGGCGAGCCATTGAGATTAAATGGATCTTCAAGAGGAAGACGGACGCTGATAGTAGTGTTACTATCTACAAAGCTAGAATTGTCGCAAAAGGTTTTCGACAAGTTCAAGGTGTTGACTACGATGAGAGTTTATCACTCGTATCTACGCTTAAGTCTATCCGAATCATGTTAGCAATTGCCATATTTTATGAAATCTGGCAAATGGATAAACAAAACTACATTCCTTAATGGATTTATTAAAGAAGAGTTGTATATGATGCAACAAGAAAGTTTTGTCAATCCTAAAGGTGCTAACAAAATATGCAAGCTCCAGCGATCCATCTATGGACTGGTGCAAGCATCTCGGAGTTGGAATATACGCTTTGATAAGTTGATCAAAGCATATGGTTTTATACAGACTTGCGGTGAAGCCTGTATTTGCAAGAAAGTGAGTGGGAGCACTACAGCATTTCTGATAAGTATATGTGAATGACATATTGTTGATCAGAGATAATGTAGAATTATTCTGCAAAGCATAAAGGAGTGTTTGAAAGGAGTTTTTCAAAGAAAGACATCGGTGAAGCTGCTTACATATTGAGTATCAAGATCTATAGAGATAGATCAAGACGCTTGGTAAGTTTTTCAATGAGTACATACCTTGACAATATTTTGAAGTAGTTCAAAATGGAACAGTCAAAGAAAGAGTTCTTGCCTATGTTACAAGGTGTTAAACTGAGTAAGACTCAAAGCCCGACCACGGTAGAAGATAGAAAGAGAATGAAAGTCATTCCCTATGCCTTGGCCATATGTTCTGTAAAATATGCCATGCTGTGTACCAGATCTATTATATACCCTACACTGCTTTTGGCAAGGGGTACAATAGTGATCTAGGAGTAGATCACTGGACAACGGTCAAAATTATCCTTAGTGGAATAAGGATATGTTTATCAATTATGGAGGTGACAAAAAGGTTCATCGTAAAGGGTTACGTCGATGCAAATTTTGACACTGATCCAAATGACTCTAAATCTCAATCTGGATACATATTGAAAGTGGGATCAATTAGCTAGAGTAGCTCCGTGCAGAGCATTGTTGACATAGAAATTTGCAAAATACTTACGGATCTGAATGTGGCAGACCCGTTGACTAAACTTCTCTCACAAGCAAAACATGATCACACCTTAGTACTCTTTGGGTGTTAATCACACAGCGATGTGAACTAGATTATTGACTCTAGTAAACCCTTTGGGTGTTGGTCACGTGTCGATGTGAACTATGGGTGTTAATCACATGGTGATGTGAACTATTGGTATTAAATCACATGTCAATGTGAACTAGATTATTGACTCTAGTGCAAATGGGAGACTGAAGGAAATATGCCCTAGAGGCAATAATAAAGTTATTATTTATTTCCTTATATCATGATAAATGTTTATTATTCATGCTAGAATTGTATTAACCGGAAACATAATACATGTGTGAATACATAGACAAACAGAGTGTCACTAGTATGCCTCTACTTGACTAGCTCGTTGATCAAAGATGGTTATGTTTCCTAACCATAGACATGAGTTGTCATTTGATTAACGGGATCACATCATTAGGAGAATGATGTGATTGACTTGACCCATTCCGTTAGCTTAGCACTTGATCATTTAGTTTGTTGCTATTGCTTTCTTCATGACTTATACATATTCCTATGACTATGAGATTATGCAACTCCCGTTTACCGGAGGAACACTTTGTGTGCCACCAAACATCACAACGTAACTGGGTGATTATAAAGGTGCTCTATAGGTGTCTCCGAAGGTATTTGTTGGTTTGGCGTATTTCGAGATTAGATTTGTCACTCCGATTGTCGAAGAGGTATCTCTGGGCCCACTCGGTAATGCACATCACTATAAGCCTTGCAAGCATTGCAACTAATGAGTTAGTTGCGGGATGATGTGTTACGGAACGAGTAAAGAGACTTGCCGGTAACGAGATTGAACTAGGTATTGAGATACCGATCTATCGAATCTCGGGCAAGTAACATACCGATGACAAAGGGAACAACGTATGTTGTTATGCGGTTTGACTGATAAAGATCTTCGTAGAATATGTAGGAGCCAATATGAGCATCCAGGTTCCGCTATTGGTTATTGACAGGAGACGTGTCTCGGTCATGTCTACATAGTTCTCGAACCCGTAGGGTCCGCACGCTTAAAGTTCGATGACCGTTATATTATGAGTTTTGATGTACCGAAGGAGTTCGGAGTCCCGGATGAGATCGGGGACATGACGAGGAGTCTCGAAATGGTCGAGACGTAAAGATCAATATATTGGACGACTATATTCGGACATCGGAAAGGTTCCGAGTGATTCGGCTATTTTCGGGAGTACCGGAGAGTTACGGGAATTCGTATTGGGCCTTAATGGGCCATACGGGAAAGGAGAGAAAGGCCCCAAAGGGTGGCCGCACCCCTCCCCATGGGCTGGTCCGAATTGGACTAGGGAGGGGGGCGCCCCCTTCCTTCCTTCTCCTTTTCCCTTTCCTTTCCTTCCCTCCTACTCCTACTACATGGAAGGGCTCCTAGTTCTACTAGGAAAAGGGGAATCCTACTCCTGGTGGGAGTAGGACTCCCCTAGAGCGCGCCATAGAGAGGGCCGGCCCTCCCCCTCCTCCACTCCTTTATATACGGGGGTAGGGGGCACCCCAGAGACACAACAATTGATCTCTTGATCTCTTAGCCGTGTGTGGTGCCCCCCTCCACCATAATCCACCTCGATCATATCGTAGCGGTGCTTAGGCGAAGCCCTGCGTCGGTAGAACATCATCATCGTCACCACACCGTCGTGCTGACGAAACTCTCCCTCAACACTCGGCTGGATCGGAGTTCGAGGGACGTCATCAAGTTGAATGTGTGCAGAACTCGGAGGTGTCGTGCATTCGGTACTTGATTGGTCAGATCGTGAAGACGTACGACTACATCAACCGCGTTGTGCTAACGCTTCCTCTTTCGGTCTACAAGGGTACGTGGGCAACACTCTCCCCTCTCGTTGATGTGCATCACCATGATCTTGCGTGTGTGTAGGAAAATTTTGAAATTACTACGTTCCCCAACAATATGCCCGCTGTCCATGTTGATTTTTTTGTTCTGCAAATATATTTTTTGTAATTTATGTATAAGATATATCATGCCCTTATTTAAGATGGGCCCTAGGCCGCCGCACCTTTTGCCATGGCCTAGGGCCGGCCCTGCTAGAGTATCTTATCATGTAGTCTTTTTTTCCCACCATGCTGCATTAATTGTATACTTGTGAATAAGATTAACACGCAGTAGTAGATATCTATCTCTAACTAGTAGAATGCCCGTGCGTTGCCACGGGCTTGTGAAATAGTCATAGATAGAGACAATATAACACAATCAAAATTGCATAATAATTGAAGTCCACTTCATTTGGAATCAAAAGTGATAACAAAGTAGCAAATTAACAATGTATACGTATAAGTGATGATCCAATTAAAAATTTATTGCAAAGTATTGAGATCTACTTGATGCGCTTAAGAAATTCTCTCACAATATCAGGCAAGTTGTCTTTAGGTTCATTCACACGATGTTTGAGCAAGCATAATAAAAATTGCTTTCTCAATTCATACCCATCCTGCACAAGCAATATACGTAGTTAGCATGAATACTTCACGTGGAAGGTTTAAGAACATGTGTAATGCACATTACTCACCGCACAAACCGGCTTCGCCAGGTTTTTACCGTCCCACAAAAGCATAAAATAAAAGACAAAACAGCCTAACAAATCCTTGCAATTTCCTAAATTGTTATTGTATTAAATATGGTGATAAAAAAATAAATGTTTATATTCTAAATTTATTACCCGTCTACGCTCGTTGGAATACCATCAGGAGATAAACATTGCCATTTTGATATATCAGAATGCCATCCTGGTTGCTTTATTTCCAATGCTTCTTTGAATTTCCGTGCAAAACTTTTTAATTTCACTAAGTGCCTCAGAATTTTCATCTCCAACAATTGTGTTGTATGAATAGGGTCCAAAATAAATACACAACGTGCCTCTTTGTCGATGACATACAAGATGTATCGGCCGATGGATTCATATGGAAGATAAATCTACAAGTCGTAGATATTACAGACAATAATAAACCACGACAAACAATGGACAAAAGACCTTACTTACCATGTTGCACGATGAGATGTTGTCTATCCCAGGCCAGCTATCAAACAAATTTGCCAACTTCTGAATAGTTTCCTTATCGCAGAAATTTTGACCTCGTGTTGAATCCCGCATCATGGACTGAGTAAAAAAACATCGTCATATACATGGATAATGAGGCGATACCAACCATATCTTGTTGTAGATAAGTATTAACATGTTGTACAATGTGATGATATTTTGATGGGTCAATGTCCGTGTCTCCGTCTTCTTTCATCTGGCCAGAAACAAACGTGCTAATAATATAGACCTTTTTACCCACCCTGTCTCGTAGATGGTCGTGAGCCATCATGCAATATATGTAAGCATTTATCACCTGTAAGTCCACGTTTAGATCATATCTTACGATATTATATGTTCTTTATATTATTAATTACAAATTTTATGCAAATTGGTCTTGCATCATCGTGTAAGAATATATCATCCTTCATAAGGCACTCCAAATTGTCGTTTGATAAGAAGGCATCTTCAATGTCCACGAACATGGTTTTCTTGGGGGCAGACATGATTGATTCAATGACTGTAATATCTCTAGGAGTACAAATATAGTCTATCGACATGATACAAAAACGAGCCAAATTAGTATAAAAAATTAGACAAATTGGTTGAATACATAAAACAATATGTCGAAGGAAAGATCGATAATAACATTGAAAATAATACCTTGTGCAATAACATTTACATTGGCATTCTTTTTTGATTTTTTATGAGATATCACCGCCCTCACATCATTTTGTTTTAAAAAACTCAGTGAGTTTTCGGCCCCTTTCAGCGTCGCCGCTTCAGAACCCTTATCGATGTATTCTTTTTGTGCATCTCCAAAATCCATATCTATGTCTCATATATTCTGAAAAATAATAATATGTAAAATATAAACATTTTGTATTATCATATATAAGACACAGACAAAGAATAATTAGCTATATACCTCTTCTCGTGGTGTTTCAGTCTGGTCTGTCATCGTTGCATCCAGCCTGGTTACATCAGTGTGTATGTCGGAACCCATCACTCTTTATCTACGATGAAATATAAATGATATTTTCTACTACATGATATAAACATATACAATATATAATAAAAGTAAGAGTGAAACAAACACAACTGTTTTATTTTGTAAAAACGAAAAACTGTTTTTCATATTATTAGTCAAAGATGTTGCATTTATTTCGGAGGAAACAACCAACTATAATGTGCATATATAAATAATATATCATCTGAAATTTCTTAAATCATTTTAAACTATTTATATTTTTTAGTAGAAGAGTTTAATTTTTTATGCAGGCTAAGGAAAATTGTCCAACAAAAGATAAAAACATGCAAGCAATCCAACATAAACCAAGTATATTCGGGTTTTTTCCCTACAATTTTACTTTTTTGTGTTACTTTGAATATATGTAGTAAGTATAAAAAAATTATTCATTTTTTTGAGAAAACAACATTTATTCGTATTTGTTTTTGAAGGTTAAAACATTTATTCATATGATCCATGTATATACTTTAGTGTATTTTTTTTCTTCGGAGAGAAAACATTGTCGATCAAAGGCCCAAATTGGCTATACAGCACGGCCCAACAAGCACCCAACCCAGCAGTATTACAAAAAAAAAATTTACTCAAAAAAAGAAAAGCACCCAACCCATCCGGCGACCTCATCCACTCCACTCACTGGATCTCACCCACTCCCCTCCCTCCCCTCTCCCCCCACAGCTGGCGACCTCATCAACCACGGCCGCCGCCCCTTCTCATCCCTTCCCCTCCACAAACCTGACGGCAATCAGGTGAGAGCTTGTTGAGGCTCCATTGTCTCCCACCGCCGCTCCATCCCATCCCCTTCCCTCCCACTCATGAGACCCGAGACTTACTGGGGAAAAACGTTTGTATTGATTACTCACCGGGGGGAAGTGCCAATGAGAACGAGGTGGCTAAAGAGATCTCTACAGCGAATTGAGGCTAGAATACCAACTAAGCCAGACGTAGAACGTCCAACAAAAACGCATTGCGAGATGCCATAATGTTGAAGGGAAACAATGAGGTCCTCGACGTACCCATCGAGCGTTTCGTACCTATGCCTGTTGGCATTATAGTACTCTTTGTCGCCTTGACCCGAGAAGGCGAGATCGTACGAAAGGACGCTGCTCTCCTTGAACCGTACATCTCTTCGTACACGGGCAATTGTATTGTCCAAAACAGACTTGTCACAACCAAACCCATGCGAGAGAACCAACACAGACTGGCGCCCTGGCGTGAGATTCACATTTAATACTCATACGAGTCTGTGTCCCTCTGCTCGTTCCATGTTTGTCTGGCCCTAGACATGAAAGTTGGCACAACTATTACATACAGTACTACCCAACAAGACAACAAGAACTAGCTAGCTTGAACATGAAACTAAACAAACATGAACTGGCTTAACATGAACAATATCGTCGAAGCCATATATAGTCGGTATTAACCGTGTCTCCGCTAATCAGCACCAGAGATCCACCCCTCAAAAAAAGCACCAGATGCAAATTGGGGGGACAGAAGGGGGGGGTCATATCCTAACCTGAAAAAACCTGTGGCAGATGGAGGCGGGATGCCGGTGGTGGTCGCTGCCCGCCGTCGTCGTCCCAGTGCTCGTCGGACTCGCAAGGCGCCGCCTGCTGGTCTTGCTGTACCCAGAGCAATGCTAGCTGCAGCGGCATGTGCTAGTTGCAGGCGTACGTGCCGCTCGCTGTTGCTGTAAGAGATTTTGAGAGATGAGAGTGGTAGTTGGGCTGGGAAGAGGATTTCCACGGAGTATCTCGCTGCTGCTATTGCTGTTGCAAAGGACTTGCAGAAGAGATAGTGCTTCCTAGTAAAGCTGAAATCTTTTTGTGAACTGATGTTTCTGCCTGGATGCATGGATGTTTGTGAGAATTAAATTTTGCATGGGAGTATGTGTTATGTCACCGGAACATACACTTAGTCTGGGCCGGCCTTAACATCATGGAGGCCCTAGTGCGATTGAGGCACAATGAACATTAACATATTAACATATATACTTTCAACAATATATATCATACATCATGGAAAATATAAAGGCATTAACACAAAAACATAATTTTAGCTAGCAAATAAAGTCAGAAGACACCATCTCTATGTGATTATACGATAAATAATGATTATAATGTACTCAACTATAAATAACTATTGAATAAATACAACATGCTAAAGTGCACCGAGGAGGGGGGCATGTGCGCCCTGTCCATGTTGGTTTTTTGTTCTGCAAATCATTTTTTGTATTTTATTTAAGTATGTAGACCGATATATTGGGCCCTTATTTAAGATGGGCCCTAGACCTCCAACAAACAATTCTGTGCGCACGCAGATGCAACAGTATTTGAAACTGTTGCGATGATTGTGCGGTAATCCTACGGTCATCCCCATGGACCTACCTATGTTTCCCCAAGTGCCAAGTGGACCGATGACACGAGCACGTGCAAGAGCCCTCGAGACCGAGGTGACATCTCTCCTTTGTGATATTCCGTATGACCCACGTGAGACATGGCTACTACCTAAAGCCGGAATGCTATGTGTGATTAGGTATGGAGAAGACCCTCTCGGAGATGCTCGTGATGAAGGAAAAGTCCCCAAGCACATGGACGAAGGAGCACGACTAGAGGAACCGGAGAAAGGTTACAGGACCCAGACATCCGACCCCTGAAGATTTCAACCACAGCAGCAACCTAGACGCCAAGTACCTACAGGCACCGGACATCTGGCCCAACCCCGGACATCCGCCCGACGACCCGGGACATCCAGCCCCTGCCCGGAAATCCGGCCGAAGACTACATTACCAAAACCCACAGCTGCCCCGGACATCCGGTCCATGTCTGCACACAGTGTAACGGGCCTCTGGCCCATGTATCCCTCCAACTCGCCTCAACTTGTACTAGCACTATATATAGACCTCCCCCTCCTCCATCTAGGGTTAGCAAAGGATTAGCTCATTAGAGATTGAGCTTTGCTCATCCACTTACCCCTACTCCTTGGAGTTCAAGACCTCCTAGGAGAAGATCCCCCAAGCGGATTCAAGACCCCTTCTAGGGAAGATCCTCTACGGATTCGAGACCCCACCTCCTCACGGATTGGGATGAACTAGCTACCGTGTGTATCCTCCCTTATTGACTTTGGATTGTGAATCTCTCCGTGTGTATGTGGATTTAGCACATGTGTGATTCTGTCTTGTCTATTTGAGTGTTTCCTCTTGTTTCCCCCTCTCGTGTTCTTCGTGGGATCCTCTCCAATCGTGAAAGATCGACACCATTAGGGTTCCACCCTACATCACATAGTGGAGGAAAAATGAAGACTTTTGATGACTTATGGAGTTTGATCTTCAATCACTCGAGAAAAACTCATTATAGCTTCCTCATCTCCTTTTGATAGTATCGGCATGCCTAAGAGAACTCGATGTGATCTTGGATCACTCAAATGACAATGGCAATTCTTGAGCTTGACTAATACTTGTGATCATGTTGATTTGTGGGGGTCACCTTCCATTTCCTTCGTTGAAAACTTTCCCGAAATAATCTTGTAGCAGGCATTAGTTTCTTGAGATATGTTGAAATTAGTCACCAAAATTTACCTTGGGGAATGGATGAACATTCAATCGCCCGAAGAGTTAGATGCGCCTTCAATTATCCTTGTTGTATAAGGAGTTTTCTGCACATTTAACACACATGTACGTATTTATGCTATGACTATGGCCTATTGAAAATACAAGTTGCATATTTCCTCACTCTTAACAACTGTAAAACACACTGATAATAGAACTGATATAATTCGTTGTGCATGAGCAACTTACCATGAACTAAATTGCTAAAGTACTGGAATGTGCAGTATAGGCCACACTCACTCTATTAAGGTGGATATTTTTGTAAGATATCTTTCGTACTTATAAATGTTTGAGTTGATAATGAGTTCACATACCAAATAAACAAAATGTACTTCTACCTACATGTGGGACTAGCAGCCTTTTAAGAGACATAAATAAACAAATATAATTTTACTCGTCTCTCATATCTAACCCAAATAAACAAATACACACTACCCTAATTGAGAGAATAACACTCCTGTAAAAAACACAAGTACAAAATTCAAGTGTGTGACTCTTAACTGTAAATCATAATCATGATTTTAGTTTCTCTTTCCATCCAGTTCTTGCAGTTCCACATCTGATCCGGTCCTTGTTGGCTTTAGAACGCTAGCTCGATTCACCCAGATGCAGCACATATACATGCAAAGCTAGCTTGATTGATTTCGTGCCTAGCCACAGTACATGCGTGTCTTGCCATATGTATACTTGAACTAGAGGCTAGCTTCAACTTGGCAGAACGTCCCGTGGCGACTCGCATAACTTGCGATGGGAAAAAACAGATCGGAGATTTTTGGTTAGCTTCAAATGTGTATACTTGAACTAGATATTGGTAGTTTAGCTGCTATTTATACCTATGTAATCCCACATTGTAAACTAGATCATCGAAGCAATGAAGAAAAAGCGAGGAGATTTTTGGTTAGCTGCAAATGTGTATAATGAGAAGAGAGAAAAGTATGACTGCCATGCATGGGTATCTGTCTCACAAACATATTCGCCAATAGAGCTCTTGAGGAAACTATTTAAGGAACTTCATCGTGATGGGGAAACTGCTCCCACCGAGATCACTACAATGGACTTGATCAATATAAAAGGCAAACTCAGCAAGTTTCTAGAGCAAAAGAGATACCTGATTGTTAGGAGAACTTGCCCCAAATACTTGCCCCAAATACTAAAGGAAGCAGAATAGTCATTACGACGCGCAATGACGATATAGCTCGGCTGGCGTCCAAAGGACGTGCACTAAAAAGTGAATGCTTGCCAGATGACAAGGCATGGTTACTCTTCCGTAGGAAAGCTTTTCGGAGGGAGGAAGATTATGAATGCCCTACGGAGCTGAAGGGCCACTCAGAGCAGATAGTGGCCAAGTGTGTAAAGGCTTGCCTCTTGCTATTGTGTCAGTTGGAAGTCTCTTGTTTGTGCGCGAGAAGAATCCAACAGAATGGAAACGAATCCATGACCAGCTAGGTTGGGAGCTGGCGCATAACCCGGGGCTTGATGATGTGAGGAATACTTTGTATTTGAGCTTCATATACCTTCCTACATACCTGAAGAGTTGTTTTCTGTACTGTTCCTTGTTTCCGGAGGACTACATTCTTCACAGGAAGTCACTCATCAGACTATGGATTGCAGAGGGGTTCATTGAGGAAAGGGGTCATAGTAGTACACTGGAAGAAGTGGCAGAAGGCTATTTGAACGAGCTTGTCCACAGAAATATGCTGCAGCCTGCGGAATGCAACTCATTTGGCAGAATAAGATCCTGCAAAATGCATGACATTGTTCGTGAGTTGGCAATTGATTTATCCCAGAAAGAAAGTTTTGGTCTTGCATATGAGTATGGGAATCATGGTATTCTGGACACAAACACTCGTCGCTTGGTTGTATCTAAATGCAGCAATGATATTTTGCCACATTTACAGCTACCTCGTCTTAGATCTTGCATCATATTTCATAAGGCCATGCCATCATCCAGAATACTTGATTCTGTAGCAGTTAACTCTAAGTACATCGTAGTCCTAGAACTATGTGGCTTGACCATCGAGGAAGTGCCAAGTGCTGTTGGAGATCTTTTTAATCTGCGCGATTCAAAGGTGAAGATCCTCCCGAAGTCTATTGAGAAGCTCTCCAACTTGTTGACATTGGATATTTTCAACAGTGTGATACAAGAATTGCCTCATGGGATTGTCAAGCTGAAGAACTTGAGGCACTTACTTGTTGAGAGAATTGTAGATCGGTCACATCGATCTTTTATATGTCGCCATGGTATGCGCATCCAGAAGGGTCTATTAAAATTGACAAGTTTGCAGACACTGAATACAATTGAAGCACGAGAAGATTCTATTAAAGAGCTGGGGGAGCTAAAGCAACTAAGGAGCTTGAGGATAAGTAACCAGAAGGAAACCCACTGTGCGCTTTTTTGCAGGTCCATCTTGAAGATGCAACTCTTGAATCAATTACATATTACCATGAGTGACAAGGATCAAATTCTTCAGTTGAATGAGCTGAAAACCCCACCCCTCAACCTTCAGAAACTCATTCTGAGAGGGAGATTGGCAGAAGTGACATTTCAGTCTCCTCTTTTCCAGAAAGGAGGGAAGAAGCTATGTGGACTATATCTTGTTTGGTCGTGTCTGCCAGAAGATCCCCTCCCATCCATCTCGGGATTGGATAACCTGACAGAGCTGCATCTTACAGAAGCATTCGTCGGGAAAATATTAACATTCAACAAGGGATGGTTCCCCAATTTGAAGTCTCTGAAACTGCGTGACTTGCCTTCTCTAAGTAAGCTAAAGATAAAGAAAGGTGCCATGGAAAGCCTCCATATTTTGCAGCTAGTGAACCTGAGAAAATTGAAGGGTGTTCCAGCTGGCCTTGAGTTTCTTACATCCCTCCAAAGTCTTAAGTTTTCTCCATATCACTGAAGAGTTCCTTGTGTTGCTTAATGAATATTCTGGGATTAAGGAGATCCCGGTGTGGGATTCTATAGAAGATCAGCCTGTGACAAGGAAATGTAAGTCACTCACCAACTAGTTAGTATCTACAGTTTTTTACAGCACATTTTGTTATAACAGCAAATCTTGTACTGTCTCTGTAACAAAATGTAAGATGTTTTTTAGTCTCGATCTAAACCAAAAAAACGTCTTGCATTTTTAAACAGAGGGAGTAATAAATAAATCAAGTAGCTTAGGATCTAAGGTAGAGAATATCCACACAAAAAATTGCTTCCTTCAGGGTAACGGAAATACCGCCAAACATCATTAATTGAAACTTCACTAGAACCTTTGCTCAGTATGTCCATGGTTCCCGTTCAATAGAAAAAATTTAGCGATACTGAAACTTCTCTGCAACAGATGTGTGATAAACTTAAGAGAAATTTTCCAATGTACTTCCTCTGTACCAAAATAAGTGCCGTTGATTTAGTACAACTTTGTACTGAATCAGCGACACTTATTTTGGGACGGAGGGAGTATATGTAAATCCTTCCCATGGAATATGCAGAGAAAAATTCCGATGGTCCTACATTTATTTTTATGATTAGTCAATATGAAAGTATTAACAAATTCTTCTTCTCAGGATTAACCTGGTCTTCTCAAGCAGAACACCATTATTGCGTAAGTCTGGGCTGCAGCATCCTGCATACGGCCACTTGTCAACTGCCTCGATGATCCTTTCCAATATTGGTGCATGAACAATATGAAATAATTGCGGGGTTCCTGTTATCTTAAGTTCTTGGTGTATTTTGCGTGCAGAATAAAAAAAATCATGTTTTGGTTTGAATTAAATTAATACTTTGGTGGGTATGGCACCCCATTGGCATATACTGTTCCCCTGAATGTTGAATCATTCATGGAGCGAATTGCCCTTCAATGTTACAGCCAAGTATTGTATCATTCAGTGAACAAGGTGTACTGAATGTTTTATTACTGCTTGTGTGTGTTTTCATCTTGATGAAAAGATTAGAAATTCAGGCCTGTCGGCCTGCACTTGTTGTGGGAGTACTTTGCAATATATTTCAGTGATATTTAATTGTACGGACATGAATATTTGATGTAATAATATGAGAGCTAAAACTTAAAATACATATAATTTATAGTGTTTGATTATTTTATAGTTTTGAAATATTTATTAAACATAAATAGCATGTAGAGGGGAAATTCTCGTGCATGTTTGCATGTTGAAGCGGGTTTACTTTTTATTCCCTTCTTTTGCAAAGTTTCTTCAAATTCATGAACATTTTTCTCAAATTCATCAATACTTTTAATTTTGTGATATATTTTTTCAAATTCATGATTTTCTTTTCAAATCCATATTTTTTTCAATCCACGAACATTTTTTAAGTATGATTTTTTTAATCCATAAAACAGATGTGTTAGTTTCCCCCCTAAACAAGTAGCTAGCAGGCGAGTGAACGACTGGTCGAGGGTGCTAATGGGCGGCCTAACCGAGCATGCGCATGAGCACTGATCCACCAATTTGCGCCTTAAGCGATGTAGAGGCAATCCCCAAGCCTAGTCGCCTCACTGTAACTTTGAAAACTTTGATTTTTTAAATCCTAATGTGGATCATATTTAAAAAATAAAACTTTGAGCAATTCAATATAGGTCCTTCTGAGTATTCTGGGAACTATCGGATAATGCTTCCCAACCATTGGAAAGTTTCGATAGTTTTGGAAAACTTTCCCTAAAACATTACACCCAGAACACAAATGAAAAGAATCAACAACTTAGGAATAACAACAGCCAAGCACTTAGGCACGCTGGAAATAAGTGTTGGACATCAGGGTCTGGCATCCCTCTTCATCACGCATCCCGGGGAAGGATCAGTCCACGCGGTCCTCAACAGCTCTCCACACCGGTGGTTCAGCAGAGCCAGGCATTTTAGGAGGAACACTGATTGAGCATTGTCACAAAGCACCTTCCATGGAATTTATAGGCAATAATCCTTCTCCAATCTTTACTAGAACCTTCGAAGTATCTTTTACCCAAGAAGCACGCTTTGGATGAAAATATTTGAAACAACCAAAAATAAATAGCGAGTTGTTGGGCTCGGTTTGAGTTAAGCCCAAAAAGTGGCTCAACTCATTCGAGCCACTCCCATAATCAACGAGACAATAGGACGTCTCGCTGAAGGCACCGCCTGATTGCGCCGCCCAGCGCGAAATGACCTTTAGTGCTTTCTTTTTCCTTCCGTTTATATTCACATTTTTGCATTCCTTTTTTGTTTCATTTTTTAACATTTGCTTGTATTTCAAAATATTCAGAATATATATATATATATATATTATAAAATTCACTTTATTATATACAAAAGTTGAAAAATGTTAATCATGCATTTATAAAATATATAATATGTACCATGTGTCTAGAAATGAGTAGACATCAAAGATATGTTTCTAAAAAATTTAATCATGTATTTGGACACTAATAAACATGTATATTAAATATGTTCTGGATATATACAAAAAATGTAGAATGTGTTTGTAAAAAATAGACATGAAAAAATGTGTTTTAGAAAATGTTAGTCGTGTTTAAAAAAATGTTAAACATGTATATAAAAAGTGTCCGTGGTGAATACAAAAATTCATAGTGTATAAAGAAACATACATAAAAAATAAAAGCTGTAAAAAATGTTAATAAAGAATATAGAAAATGTTAAGCATGTATATTATAAATAATCCTAGTGTATACGAAATATGTAAACATATATATGGACAAAGTATAGATCAAAAGGATATGTTCGAAAAAATGTTAATCATGTATTTAAAAATAGTTTGTGCTCTTTAAAAATATATTTATTACAATAAAAAATTTCAGTGGGTATTCAAGAAATGTAGAACGTGTATATTTTAAAGTTGTTCAAAACATTTTTTGTAATAAAAATGTACATCATGTATTTGAGAAATGTAGAATGTGTATAAAGAAAATGTTTCATGTGTACATAAAACATGTACATGGTGCACTTGAAAAACTTAGATATGTGTTTGAAAACAAAATAAAAAATGTGGAAAGCAACTAAGAAACATAAATAAAGGAAAGAAAACTAGAAAAAAAGAGGAAAACAAAGTTAATGAAGAAAACAACAAATACTGAGGAAAGTAACAAAAGAAAACCAAAGAAAAAAAGAAAACAAAAAACCAAAGAAAAATGAGTGTAGAAAAGAAAAAGAAAAGAAAACAAAGAAAACTAAAGAACAACGAGTAAAAAAACATGAAGAAAAAAAGAAGAAGAAACAAAGAAAATAGTAGAAAAACAAAGAAAAGGAAAAACCCCAGTGAAAACCAATAGACAAATTAAGAAAACTGGTGATAAACAATAAAACTAAGAAATACAAAAAGCCGGAAGAAAAACATGAAAAAAATAGAAAAAATATAAAGAAAAAAAACTAAAAACAAAGTGTACTAGTGAACCAAATGCATCAAACATAGTGAGCGCACCGTGCGAGCGAGTGAATGGGCCGGCTCATTACTGTAGCATGTAGAAAATAGCTTCCGCATGACGTCAGATACCGCTCGCTATAAGCGAGATATAGTTCTCGCATAATCATTGACATGTGGATACCGTCCATCATATTTCGTTTATAGATTAATTCATATTGTACTTGTCTATGAGTTTTTTTTTACAATATTCAGCCACTATTTGTTACTCCCTCCGTCCCATAATATAAGAACGTTTTTGGCACTATAATAGTGTTAAAAACGTTCTTATATTATGGGACAGAGGGAGTAGAAGATACTTTATACATGTGGTTACCTGTTGTAAGAGACATGCATTTTAATTAAAAAAACAGCCATGGGTTTTGTCGTCTTGTGATTTCTAACCTCTGAAAAATAAAGGTCGTCTCCCGGTTTCATTTCAAAAAAAGTTCACAACTGCATGTACAAACTACAAAGGATTGTTTTAGCCTAGCCACAATAAATTTGCAAGTGTGTCGGTGCACTTAGAGCATCTATAGCCGGTCTTCCAAAACTCCTGGTATATGCCTGGGTGAACAGTCCGATCACTAACCGGTTACAAAATTCTGACTCGGACGGGCTCTTCATATCACCCCATATGCTCAGGCTAACTGGCACCCATATCCATTCCAAATGTTGGGTGAATATGGGGCCCATGTGCGTCTATCACGTCGGATCCAGACGCGCTGCCCCATCCTGACCCCACATATATTCATGTACATCCAGATCCCAGACCAAAGCCTAGCCACTCCACTCCGCCCCTAAGCTCCCTTCCAGCGATTTCCGGCCTTCTCCGGCACGACGGACAGCGGATTCAACTCCGACGACCACTCCCGTTTCGTTGACCGGGGCATCGTGCCACGCCGGAAGGAGGAGGCTATGGCCGTCTGCATGGCTCTCCGCCGCTCCTGAGAGGAGTGCGTTCGACCGGGGTCACCCTCGATCCGACGAGAATCTTTTGCGTTGACAAAGTGGTGCTCGGTCACCAAATCTAGAGGCTCGACTTCCATCTATAGCCCGATCTCCTGTGCAGAGTCGTATGAGTGTTAAGGGACCTATGCGCCCGCCGTGCAAAGCAGGGGGGCGTAGGAGGCCGAAGCCCTCCACACTACCGAATGCGGCGTTGCGCAATGCCTTGGACGAGAGGAAACCGTATGTGGCCACATCCTCCAGAAGCGGCTAAGGAGGAACACGTGAGCCCTCAGCCGAGAGCAAAACTGGATGATCCGTGCCATGGCCGGACTACACCCCAAAGAGGAGAAGGAGGACCGTGACGGGTCGGACAACTCCGAAGATGAGCATATCCGACTTGATCCATTTTGCGTCTTCGAGTTCCATTTCCATGACAAAGACGCCAAGGACGGGGGCAAGGGCAAGGGCAGCCGTCGATGATTTTTATCCATAGCTTACTATGTATGTACAAATGCCAATTGTTGGTAGTCCAATGGCATGTATTGATTTAGTTGCCGGACGGTCTGTATGGAATCGTAGAGATGGTTTACTATGCATGTGGTCGTATGGATTTGCAGTTTGATAAATGAGGTACAACTTTGAGGTGTGAGCGATCACTGCCCGCGGACATGAGAGGGAGGATTAGCTATATGCGGCTAACAGATGCTCTTATCCGAGTTAAATTCGGCCCTTGGCCGCCGGCCATATTTTTAGCATCGATGGGTAAGTCCAAACACATGGATCGGACGGCCTTCCGGGCGAGCCAGGCGAGGAATCATTCGCATTTTCTGACTCGTTTCATGTAGTAACAAACATCACAGCACAGCTTAGATGTCATCATGAAAAAAACATCGCAGTATATAATAGCCTGATCGATGGCTGGATCCCTGCAACTTTACTAGCGAGAAACACTCTTAGTGAACAATTAGCTAGCTACGATGGAGGTGGAGGCAGCGAGTGGCAGCGCCGGCGAGATCCGGTGGTCGAAGCTGGGAACGTCGCTTCCCGTCGCGAACGTCCAGGCTCTGGTGGCGTCCGCCGGCGAGCTGACGGCCGACCAGATCGAACGGTATGTCCAGCCGGACATCAACGCGCACGCCGTTCTCCCCGAGCACTCCGGCGAGGTTCCGGTGATCGATCTCAGCAACCTCTTGAGCCCCGAGTCCGTCGAGGCAGAGGTCGCGAAGCTCAGGTTTGCCTGCGCCGAGTGGGGCTTCTTTCAGGTGCGTCACTACTTTAAATTGCTTATCATTTCCATGCAAAAAAACCGGCACGTACGCAACTTTAGGCCATATTGGCCAACCAGTTCTTTATGTCTTCACTTTCTAGGCAAAAATATCGTCTAATTGCATGTTAAACATGTTGTTGTTGAAGCACCAACACAAGCACAACAAATACTACAAAAGACTTTTGTTCCGGAAGACTCGTACATTTCTTTCGGATCAAATTGCCCAAAAGATGAGCATGGTTAGAGAGGCCATTGCCTTCCGGTCTCGTTAGATAAGCCAACCCACCACTCCTTGGTGGATTGCAACAAGTGCCGGTTCAAAGTATCGATATATTCCAATTATGGCCATCTTTTCATCATGCCCCAAAGCCTGAGTGTGAAGTGGCCACACATGAAGAAGAGGTGGTCCGCCAATTCTTGAGTTTGCTTACATGGAGGGCAAAGGCCACAAATTGTCCGGTCACGCTTGGCCAGCCTATCCGTGGTCCAAATCCAATTTTGGGCGGCCAACCAAGCAAAAAACTTGATTTTAGGCGGGGCCCAAACTTCCAAGACAACATGCTCCATGGGGGAACGGACGGTGCCAAGGAATTGAGCATTGTAAGCGGATTCCACCGAGTAGACTCCGTTGTAGTGTGCATCCAAGTACTATCATCCTCGACCTCCTCAAGAAGAATGAAGTCACAAAGTGGCCCCAAGCACAACAAATTTCTGAAAAGTGGTCAACAGAGAAGCTTGATGAAATTTGGATCTTGGCAACCCACGCCTCATCCTTCAAGGCCCCCTGAACTTTCCACATTTTCCTTGCAGACGCCTCATAAATGAGGGGCGCTGTGTCCTTTAGTTTGCTATCATTCATTCAAGGGGAGTCCCAAAAGGGCGCCCACTTTGGGTGGTAGCGGGCGCAAAGAAGTTGGATGCAATTATGACACGAGAGTAACAACTTTTATACTCATGGGTGTGTTGTGACACAGACATGTAAATGTTATTCTCTTCTTAATAAATCGGAGAGGCAAATCTTATTTCATGGGTCCATAATATACTACGAAAAACAAACAAAATTTGTTTTGCTCAGCCGTTGGTTGACTTGATCTGTTAGCCTCTATTACTTGAGATTATGGACCTTATGTTCCTTAAATACAAAAAAAACTCTGTTCCTAACCACAATATAGAGCCGTATGACTAATAATAATACACATAGTTGAATGAACATGAAAGAATCAAAAACTTTTACCAAAAGTATAAGTAAATAAAAAATATTCTCCAAGACAAAGAAAAACATATATCTTGAACACTAATTTCAAATTAGCACAAAAAATAAAGTTATGTCAAAAAATAGAAAACCATGGAAATATTTACAAAAACAATAATTCATAAGTTTTAAAAACAGTAACTCATATGTATTCCCCAAGTAATAGAATTCCTAGGAAACTCAAAAATAGTGTGGTAACAATAATGGAAACTCGGAAGAATGTAGATACTTCAATATTCTTCATAAAATAGTCATGAGATTTCTCAAATTGATTTGGTATTTTTACAAATTAATTATTTTTATTTTTCTATATTTTATTATTTTTGACTTAATATTTTTAATATTCTCAGTAACTTTTCTAGAATATTTCCACTTTAAAATATTTGTAACTTACTTTAGTTCTAAAACTTATAGATTTATTCATATTTACAATTATATGACTTTTTTCCCTTGAATTTTTTCTTAGTATTTTTATTATTGATTTTTCATATTTTTCCCACTTATTTACAACTCGGCTCCACATGGGGAAATCATCACAACTTCATTTCTCATATTGCTTTGATCATTGTTAGGGACTAGATTAGCCAGGTTTAAAAAGTTTAAGGCCTGGGATATCTCATACTGGAATTCAAGGACAAAATTTTGAATTGGCCTAGAGATTATAAAAAACTCTAATAATTACTAGATTCGATCATTCCATCGCTCAAAAGTATGTTTGATTAAGCATGACCATTTGTGCAACATTTGAAATTTGTAGGTTGTAAATCATGGAATACCAGATGAGGTCATCACAGGTATCAAGCATGATATTCAGAAGTTCTTTCAACTCCCGTTAGAAGTTAAGAATGCCTATGCTCAGCGCCCAGGGGATCTTCAAGGTTATGGCCAAGCGTTTGTTGTCTCTGATGATCAAAAGCTAGACTGGTCTGACCTGCTTGCCCTCTTCGCCCAACCAACCCAAGGCCGTGATATGAGTTATTGGCCAAGTCAGCCCCATACTTTCAGGTCAGACTGTGTGCATGCTTGAAATTTGTAGATGGATAAGAAATGGCAGGAAAATGTTCCTTCTGTTCAAAGCATCATATTAAGAAAAAATGTTAATTTGGCCGAAACTCAAGTTGAATCCATATTAGATTAAAAAAACTTATAGGATTATCTTGGTTACACATAATCTTTTGTTAAAATGGACGGAATTTTGAACTAAGGGCATTCTTTTTCACTGCTATAGTGTGCCATGTTTTGGTGTGTGACATTTGAAGCATGATTTTGACAATTCTGGATTTCCTTATGCATATGAACTACTCTGTGTGTTTGTTTCACGCAAAAATGTTTATTAGCTAATAATATATACTCTTAGGTAAACGAGGAGGGGTATCAAACATTTATGTTGGCCTTATTGTATTATTCGTTTTTAATGTTATGCTACCCTTTGATTATTCAACACCAATACAAACTAAACTTAGTGGTGATTAAGATTTTATTTATTTGATTCAAGGCACCCTTTATTATTCATACGCAAATTGTTTTACTCCTAACTAGGCTAGGGACTCAAAGTAAACTACTATGATCCTTTTATGTTTACACATGTGTATATAATGACACCAACCTCACCCGAGACCCTAATAATTTGTTACCTTTATTGCTGAGTTCTACCAAGCCCTGGTCAATTTGGTGAATTCAACAAAATGTTCTTTACAAAGCTTATATATTGAAAATTTACTAAAATCCAGAAAACAAACAAAGGGAACTAATGGACATTGAGTTTTTTGACAAAATAAATTGATTTTACATTTTACAGGGTAATATTTTCATCATAAATATCTAGCAGCTAAGTTTTTATATGGTTCAAGGTACTGCCCAACAAAGGGCTAGACCAGGGATCATACAAGCAACAAAAAAATTGGGCTTGTTATTTGTATTTGATACTAACACAAGCTAGGTCCGGTCATACAAAGGTCCTGGTATTTCAGTATGTACCAATACCTAGCATTAACATACAAACACTCTTATGGTTATGATCCCAGGAATTCTATTGAAGATTACTCAATGGAGCTGATGAAACTCGCTCAAACCATTAGTGTCTTCATTGCCAAAACACTAGATGTTGCTCCTGAACTACTGGCAGACAAACATGTGGCACAATTTCTTAGGATGAGCTACTACCCTCCATGCACGTCAATGCCAGAAAAGGTTCTAGGTTTCTCACCGCATTCTGATGGATCTTTTATGACTATTCTGCTTGAAATTAATTCAGTTCAAGGCTTACAAATTAGAAGATCTGGTGCATGGATTCCTGTGAAGCCACGTCCTGATGCACTACTGGTGAATGTGGGTGACCTTCTTGAGGTATGCTTCATAAGACATGTTAAGTTAGTCAACTAATAATCAATTCAAGGCTTACAAATAGAAGATCTGGTGCATGGATTTCTCTAAAAGTAATTGTCATATAAGACAGGAAAAATGTTTTTTTGCGATCCATACCTGTGCTTGGGTGAAGATAAATCCTCAATTCCATAACTTTGCTCTTCCCACTTAATTACAAACTCCAAGACGCACGCACGTGGGTGCACATGCGCACACACAGACACAACACCAAATGAAAGGGCTTATGTCCGATGTGTCATCATGTGTTACAATTTTCTGCTACCGGAAATGGTGAAAGTACTTCTCAATTTATTGAAGATCACATCACTATTTTTACCACATTGTATGGTGGTTCAAAAAATAACCATAACTTCGGGTTAGCGTTAGCACTATTTCTAAATATTCTTGAGACTTTGAAGGGACAAAAAACTAGAAGGCCCACCTAATCAAACAAGTGAGGCGTCGAGCTACCTTTTGTAGCCCTCGCCCTGCATCTAGCCAACTCTGCTAAGAAACTTCATTCATGGTTGAAGAAAACACTAATTGCAATTTCTCCTTGGACAAGCCACTTGGTTACTATTGTTCCTATTCTCTGTTTGCCAGCGGGATCAAGTTACAATAAACAAAAAAATTGGAAATGTTCAACAGTTTACCAATTATGTTCTTTCAGTTCCTTCCAAGAAATCTTGATCGAATAAAGCGAAAAAAGTAAGGCCCTACAAGCAAAGGCACCTTTTTCTAGAGATCAGGGTTGGATTATTGAGAAAGCAATAGTTGAATGGTGTCTACGAAAGTTTTTCATGTACAATGTTGTGTGTAATTTTCACACTACTTCCTACTTTATATGAATAATGGACTATTTTTTCAAGGATATAGATGAGAAGCTTGATATTTGTTTAAATTAATTTTTATATTATTATAGATTTTGTCGAACGGGAAGTACAAGAGCATTGAGCATCGGGTCACCATAAATGCCCACAAGGAGCGACTATCTATTTCAGCATTTCACGTCCCAACCTATGGTGGAATAATTTCACCAATTTTGGGAACTATAGAAGAGAAGATGTTATACAAGGCAGTGGGAGTAGAAGAGTATGCAAGACTTTATTTCGCAAATAAAATAGAAGGAAAGAAAGCCCTGGATTATGCTAAGTTATCTGGAATATAAGGATACCCTACTGAACTTTGTCATTCTACATAAAACTCTTAAACTACTATTTGATGTGTCATTGTAATAGATATTTATTTCTCATCAGGACCAATCAACAAGATGTTTGTCACTTCATTTGAATATATGCATTTACTTTTGTATATATATGCTGAAATTCTTCTACTGCTATAGTTGTGTGGTATTTGAAAGACAGAAATAGGTTTATCGCAAACCATTGTTCCAAGCCATCCAAGCAAGAAGGGTGGCACCAAGGGGAAGAAGAGAATAATAGACTGAGAATACAACCGTCCTATTAGCCACCCAACCAATTGTTGGTACTTATTTTGTCTAACTGAGACTACTGCCATCTCATTATGTTCACACTAGGATCATGTAGATTTGATAGGCTTTGACCTGTCCGGCGCACTTCTATTGTCTGCCCGTAGTATAAAACATTCTAAACATTTCCGCAATGATCAAGTTGAAGAAACACCAATGCATATTTTTTGGGACTGCAAATTTTCTCAAGATTGTTAGATGACACTGATGCCGAGCAAAAGAAGAGGAATTCCAGCCTTTGATGAGAACGCCCCAAGAAGGTTTCATGGATATAAATGTTCTAGGATGTTGGGATATTTGGACTGTTCGAAATGGAAAAATTGTTACAAATGAAGTTCCAAGTGTCGTAACCTGGAGATACTTACTTAAACAAGACTTGATACTTTTGTGCCATAGATTAAAGGCTAAGAACTTGAAATGACAAGATTGGCTGAACACCCATCTGTGATGTTCGTGTTTGTTTAAGAGTTACATGCTTTGTCTTTACACTAGGAAACATGTTCGTGCATTGCACGGGAGTAAAAAGAATCACCCCTCATGCACACACTCGATAGCATCAACAAATCAATTCTACTATGCCACACAACAGACAACATGACAAGTGGTGTTGTATAAAAACGTAAAGGTGGGATGCTTTTTTGTGTGTACTCAAAGTGTTTCCAAAACGCTTTATGGGCATAATTTCAAACAATATGGAATTCAACATTAAGCTACTTGTTTACATAAAGCTTGTATCAGCAGTTTAGTGCAATTCATCGTATATGAATTGGTTGTTGTGCACTGCACGAACTAGAGAGGATGATTGTGTACATATTGTAATCTTTAGCATATGGTACCTGGTAGAAATCAACATCCCATGTGGTCCGAATAATATCTTCTGTGAGAGCATCAAACTATCATATCTACTCAATTTAAATGGTGTAAGAAACATGTATAATAGGCATTTCCAAAATACCCCATATAAAGAAGGTATCAGTTAAGGTTGCAGCCGAAACATAATTTTAGCAATGATTTACATGAAAGATAATAGCATATATATAATCTACAGAATTTTCTGAGTGATTTCTGTATATAACATGTTAGATTTAGAGTTAGAGTTCGAAAGATATGAATATTTTGAATAACATTTGATTCTATAAAAAAGAGAAATGTTAAACAAAGTTGCCGGGCTGAAATTCCAATATTGTGTAGTCTATCCGCTAAGAATTCAGAGGGAAAGGGCCCATCTGCTAAGAATTCAGAGAAAAAAGGGAGAAAAAGAAAAAGGGGAGAAGCTGGGGAGCCGACGGGCATTGTTTAGCACCGGTACGTCCAAATGCAAGGATCAGAGGACCTTCTGGCCAAGCCGGCCGAGCCATTAGTCGCATCTTTTTCTAAAATCGCAATTTATCTAACATTCCAGTTCTGTTGGATCGAGCCCATCAGAAAAAGATTAGCAAGCAGCAACCCTAATTAACTGCATAGTAGCTAGCCTGTGAATCGCCTGATCAATCACGTAGTGAGCTGACTGGCTGAATGGAGGTGGAGGCGCTGAATGGCAGCCCGAGCGACAGCAGGTGGTCTAAACTCCGCGGTGTCCGCTGCCGGCGATCTGACGGCTGACATGCTCGAACGGTAGTACGGTACAACTTTAGCCGGACATTGATGCCGATGCAATCCGACGATGTTTCCGTGATCGCCCGACCTCGGCAAGCTCACAAAGTCCGAAGCTTAGATTTGCCTGCGGGGACTGGGGTTTCTTTCAGCTAGTGTCACTGAACTCGCCAGATGTTGTATGTTGTTTTACCCATAGTTTTAAATAGCTGGCTAATAGCCTTTTCAACAGTGCCGTTAAATGATCGCATTCACAAATATCCCGCTATAGCTCCGCTATAGCGAATTTGAAGGCCCCCCGCTATTTTTCATAGCCCGTTATTTAAAACATTAGTTTTACCACGTGGTTCTAAAACTATTCTTTTCAATCAGCCAACCACGCGGCGGGCCATTCAAGAGAACTATGCACATGGTTGCTGTTTCCATACCCATTGTTGTACTCCAATAAACAACTACCAAATTTTCTGATTTATGTCTATAAGTGGATGGAACCTCAGGTCTTAGATGTTAGGTTTGGCTACGATGTCTGTTTGGTATTAGGCCCAGGCTATCTGCGCCCCTTCATCAACTGGATAGGTGTAGACAGTTTGTTGCTTAGACGGCGGCTTTAGTCTTAAAGGGTGCTTGAATACGTTTTAGTCTCATGACTAAAAGTAGTGAGACTAAAACTTGCTAGCCTCACCCATGCTTGGATCCAAATACTAAAGAGACTAAAATCAAGTTAATAAGCATTTATTATCCTCCAAACCTTCCAATCCAGAACTCGCATGTGTTAAAGAGAGGAGTTAAATGAGGAGAGAGGGGACTAATTCATATTTTGGTAGGGGTAACGTAAAACTTGCAACAACAAAGTAGAGGACGTCTAACTTGTTTTTGTAGGGCATGTTGTGATGTGATATGGTCAAGACGTGATGAGATATAAGTTGTTGTATAAGATGATCATGTTTTGTTGAAGTTATTGGCAACTGGCAGAAGCCTTATTGTTTCTTTATTGCATAAGATGCAAGAGCCAAATAATTTCTTTACCTTATCGCTATGCGATAGCAATAGTTGCAAGAGCAGTAGTTGGCGAGATGACCATGTGACGACACATTGATATAGATCAAGATGATGGAGATCATGGTGTCATGCCGGTGACGATGGAAATCATGACGATGCTTTGGAGATGGAGATCAAAGGCACAAGATGATGATGGCCATATCATGTCACATATTTTGATTGCATGTGATGTTTATCTTTTATATATCTTATTTTGCTTAGTTCGGCGGTAGCATTATAAAATGATCTCTCACTAAATTTCAAGATAAAAGTGTTCTCCCTGAGTATGCACCGTTGCTGAAGTTCGTCGTGCCCAGACACCATGTCATGATCGGGTGTGATAAGCTCTACGTCCATCTACAATGGGTGCAAGCCAGTTTTGCACACACAGAATACTAAGGTTAAACTTGACGAGCCTAGCATATGCAGATATGGCCTCGGAACACTGAGACCGAAAGGTCGAGCGTGAATCATATAGTAGATATGATCAACATAATGATGTTCACCATTGGAAGCTACTCCATTTCACGTGATGATCGGTTATGGTTTAGTTGATTTGGATCACGTACGTGATCACTTAGATGATTAGAGGGATGTCTATCTAAGTGGGAGTTCTTAAGTAATATGATTAATTGAACTTTAATTTATCATGAACTTAGTCCTGGTAGTATTAGCATATCTATGTTGTAGATCAATAGCTCGCGATGTTGCTCCTCGTTTAATTTTTATATGTTCCTAGAGAAAACTAAGTTGAAAAATGTTAGTAGCAATGATGCGGATTGGATCCGTGATCTGAGGATTATCCTCATTGCTGCACAGAAGAATTATGTCCTTGATGTACCGCTAGGTGACAGGCCTATTACAGGAGCAGATACAGACTTCATGAACGTTTGGCTAGCTCAATATGATGACTACTTGATAGTTTAGTGCACCATGCTTAACAGCTTAGAATCGGGATTTCAAAGACGTTTTGAACGTCATGGACCATATGAGATGTTCCAGGAGTTGAAGTTAATATTTCAAGCAAATACCCGAGTTGAGAGATATGAAGTCTCCAACAAGTTCTATAGCTAAAAGATGGAGGAGAATAGCTCAAGCAGTGAGCATGTGCTCAGATTGTCTGGGTACTACAATCGCTTGAATCAAGTGGGAGTTAATCTTCTAGATAAAGTAGTGATTGACAGAATTCTCTAGTCACCATCACCAAGTTAGTAGAACTTCGTGATGAACTATAGTATGCAAGGGATGACGTAAATGATTCCCGAGCTTTTCATGATGATGAAATTGAAGAAGGTAGAGATCAAGAAAGAGCATCAAGTGTTGATGATTAACAAGACCACTAGTTTCAAGTAAAGGGACAAAGGGAAGAAAGGGGAACTTCAAGAAGAACGGCAAGCAATTTGCTGCTCAAGTGAAGAAGCCCAAGTCTGGACCTAAGCCTGAGACTAAGTGCTTCTACTGCAAAGGGACTGGTCACTGGAAGCGGAACTGCCCGAAGTATTTGGCAGATAAGAAGGATGGCAAAGTGAACAATGCTATATTTGATACACATGTCATTGATGTGTACTTTACTAGTGTTTATAGCAACCCCTCGGTATTTGATACTGCTTCAGTTGCTCAGAGTAGTAACTCGAAACGAGAGTTGCAGAATGAACAGAGACTAGTTAAGGGTGAAGTGACGATGTGTGTTGGAAGTGGTTCCAAGATTGATGTGATCATCATCGCACACTCCCTATACTTTCGGGATTAGTGTTAAACCTAAATAAATGTTATTTGGTGTTTGCGTTGAGCATGAATATGATTTGATCATGTTTATTGCAAAACGGTTATTCATTTAAGTTAGAGAATAATTATTGTTCTGTTTACATGAATAAAACCTTCTATGGTCATACACCCAATGAAAATGGTTCGTTGGATCTCGATCGTAGTGATACACATATTCATAATATTGAAGCCAAAATATGCAAAGTTAATAATGATAGTGCAACTTATTTGTGGCACTGCCGTTTAGGTCATATTGGTGTAAAGCGCATGAAGAAACTCCATGCTGATGGGCTTTTAGAATCACTTGATTATGAATCATTTTGATGCTTGCAAACCATGCCTCATGGGCAAGATGACTAAGACTCAGTTCTCCGGAACAATGGAGCGAGCAACTGACTTATTGGAAATAATACATACCGATGTATGCAGTCTGATGAATATTGAGGCTCGCGGTAGGTATCATTATTTTCTGATCTTCACAGATGATATGAGCAGATATGAGTATATCTACTTGATGAAACACAAGTCTGAAACATTTGAAAAGTTCAAAGAATTTCAGAGTGAAGTGGAGAATCATCGTAACAAAAATAAAAGTTTCTACGATATGATCGCAGAAGTAAAATATTTGAGTTACGAGTTTGGCCTTCAGTTAAAACAATGTGAAATAGTTTCACTACTCACGCCACCTAGAACACCACAGTGTAATGGTGTGTCCGAACGTCGTAACCGTACTTTATTAGATATGGTGCGATCTATGATGTCTCTTACCAAATTACCACTATCGTTTTGGGGTTATGCATTAGAGACAGCTACATTCACGTTAAATAGGGCACCATCTAAATCCGTTGAGACGACACCGTATGAAATATGGTTTGGCAAGAAACCTAAGCTGTCATTTCTTAAAGTTTGAGGTTGCAATGCTTATGTGAAAAAGTTTCAACCTGATAAGCTCAAACCCAAATCGGAGAAGTGCGTCTTCATAGGATACTCAAAAAGAAAATGTTGGGTACACCTTCTATCACGAATCCGAAGGCAAGATATTCATTGCTGAGAATTGATCCTTTCTAGAGAAGGAGTTTCTCTCGAAAGAAGTGAGTGGGAGGAAAGTAGAACTTGATGAGATAACTGTACCTGCTCCCTTATTGGAAAGTAGTTCATCATAGAAATCTGTTCCAGTGACTACTACACCAATTAGTGAGGAAGCTAATGATGATGATCATGTAACTTCAAATACCGAACCTCGTAGGTAAACAAAAGTGATATCCGCACCAGAGTGGTATGGTAATACTGTTCTGGAGGTCATGTTACTTGACCATGACGAACCTACGAACTATGAGGAAGCGATGATGAGACCAGATTCCGCGAAATGGCTTGAGGCCATGAAATCTGAGATGAGATCCATTATAAGAACAAAGTATGGACTTTGATTGACTTGCCCAAAGATCGGCGAGCCATTGAGATTAAATGGATCTTCAAGAGGAAGACGGACGCTGATAGTAGTGTTACTATCTACAAAGCTAGAATTGTCGCAAAAGGTTTTCGACAAGTTCAAGGTGTTGACTACGATGAGAGTTTATCACTCGTATCTACGCTTAAGTCTATCCGAATCATGTTAGCAATTGCCATATTTTATGAAATCTGGCAAATGGATAAACAAAACTACATTCCTTAATGGATTTATTAAAGAAGAGTTGTATATGATGCAACAAGAAAGTTTTGTCAATCCTAAAGGTGCTAACAAAATATGCAAGCTCCAGCGATCCATCTATGGACTGGTGCAAGCATCTCGGAGTTGGAATATACGCTTTGATAAGTTGATCAAAGCATATGGTTTTATACAGACTTGCGGTGAAGCCTGTATTTGCAAGAAAGTGAGTGGGAGCACTACAGCATTTCTGATAAGTATATGTGAATGACATATTGTTGATCAGAGATAATGTAGAATTATTCTGCAAAGCATAAAGGAGTGTTTGAAAGGAGTTTTTCAAAGAAAGACATCGGTGAAGCTGCTTACATATTGAGTATCAAGATCTATAGAGATAGATCAAGACGCTTGGTAAGTTTTTCAATGAGTACATACCTTGACAATATTTTGAAGTAGTTCAAAATGGAACAGTCAAAGAAAGAGTTCTTGCCTATGTTACAAGGTGTTAAACTGAGTAAGACTCAAAGCCCGACCACGGTAGAAGATAGAAAGAGAATGAAAGTCATTCCCTATGCCTTGGCCATATGTTCTGTAAAATATGCCATGCTGTGTACCAGATCTATTATATACCCTACACTGCTTTTGGCAAGGGGTACAATAGTGATCTAGGAGTAGATCACTGGACAACGGTCAAAATTATCCTTAGTGGAATAAGGATATGTTTATCAATTATGGAGGTGACAAAAAGGTTCATCGTAAAGGGTTACGTCGATGCAAATTTTGACACTGATCCAAATGACTCTAAATCTCAATCTGGATACATATTGAAAGTGGGATCAATTAGCTAGAGTAGCTCCGTGCAGAGCATTGTTGACATAGAAATTTGCAAAATACTTACGGATCTGAATGTGGCAGACCCGTTGACTAAACTTCTCTCACAAGCAAAACATGATCACACCTTAGTACTCTTTGGGTGTTAATCACACAGCGATGTGAACTAGATTATTGACTCTAGTAAACCCTTTGGGTGTTGGTCACGTGTCGATGTGAACTATGGGTGTTAATCACATGGTGATGTGAACTATTGGTATTAAATCACATGTCAATGTGAACTAGATTATTGACTCTAGTGCAAATGGGAGACTGAAGGAAATATGCCCTAGAGGCAATAATAAAGTTATTATTTATTTCCTTATATCATGATAAATGTTTATTATTCATGCTAGAATTGTATTAACCGGAAACATAATACATGTGTGAATACATAGACAAACAGAGTGTCACTAGTATGCCTCTACTTGACTAGCTCGTTGATCAAAGATGGTTATGTTTCCTAACCATAGACATGAGTTGTCATTTGATTAACGGGATCACATCATTAGGAGAATGATGTGATTGACTTGACCCATTCCGTTAGCTTAGCACTTGATCATTTAGTTTGTTGCTATTGCTTTCTTCATGACTTATACATATTCCTATGACTATGAGATTATGCAACTCCCGTTTACCGGAGGAACACTTTGTGTGCCACCAAACATCACAACGTAACTGGGTGATTATAAAGGTGCTCTATAGGTGTCTCCGAAGGTATTTGTTGGTTTGGCGTATTTCGAGATTAGATTTGTCACTCCGATTGTCGAAGAGGTATCTCTGGGCCCACTCGGTAATGCACATCACTATAAGCCTTGCAAGCATTGCAACTAATGAGTTAGTTGCGGGATGATGTGTTACGGAACGAGTAAAGAGACTTGCCGGTAACGAGATTGAACTAGGTATTGAGATACCGATCTATCGAATCTCGGGCAAGTAACATACCGATGACAAAGGGAACAACGTATGTTGTTATGCGGTTTGACTGATAAAGATCTTCGTAGAATATGTAGGAGCCAATATGAGCATCCAGGTTCCGCTATTGGTTATTGACAGGAGACGTGTCTCGGTCATGTCTACATAGTTCTCGAACCCGTAGGGTCCGCACGCTTAAAGTTCGATGACCGTTATATTATGAGTTTTGATGTACCGAAGGAGTTCGGAGTCCCGGATGAGATCGGGGACATGACGAGGAGTCTCGAAATGGTCGAGACGTAAAGATCAATATATTGGACGACTATATTCGGACATCGGAAAGGTTCCGAGTGATTCGGCTATTTTCGGGAGTACCGGAGAGTTACGGGAATTCGTATTGGGCCTTAATGGGCCATACGGGAAAGGAGAGAAAGGCCCCAAAGGGTGGCCGCACCCCTCCCCATGGGCTGGTCCGAATTGGACTAGGGAGGGGGGCGCCCCCTTCCTTCCTTCTCCTTTTCCCTTTCCTTTCCTTCCCTCCTACTCCTACTACATGGAAGGGCTCCTAGTTCTACTAGGAAAAGGGGAATCCTACTCCTGGTGGGAGTAGGACTCCCCTAGAGCGCGCCATAGAGAGGGCCGGCCCTCCCCCTCCTCCACTCCTTTATATACGGGGGTAGGGGGCACCCCAGAGACACAACAATTGATCTCTTGATCTCTTAGCCGTGTGTGGTGCCCCCCTCCACCATAATCCACCTCGATCATATCGTAGCGGTGCTTAGGCGAAGCCCTGCGTCGGTAGAACATCATCATCGTCACCACACCGTCGTGCTGACGAAACTCTCCCTCAACACTCGGCTGGATCGGAGTTCGAGGGACGTCATCAAGTTGAATGTGTGCAGAACTCGGAGGTGTCGTGCATTCGGTACTTGATTGGTCAGATCGTGAAGACGTACGACTACATCAACCGCGTTGTGCTAACGCTTCCTCTTTCGGTCTACAAGGGTACGTGGGCAACACTCTCCCCTCTCGTTGATGTGCATCACCATGATCTTGCGTGTGTGTAGGAAAATTTTGAAATTACTACGTTCCCCAACAATATGCCCGCTGTCCATGTTGATTTTTTTGTTCTGCAAATATATTTTTTGTAATTTATGTATAAGATATATCATGCCCTTATTTAAGATGGGCCCTAGGCCGCCGCACCTTTTGCCATGGCCTAGGGCCGGCCCTGCTAGAGTATCTTATCATGTAGTCTTTTTTTCCCACCATGCTGCATTAATTGTATACTTGTGAATAAGATTAACACGCAGTAGTAGATATCTATCTCTAACTAGTAGAATGCCCGTGCGTTGCCACGGGCTTGTGAAATAGTCATAGATAGAGACAATATAACACAATCAAAATTGCATAATAATTGAAGTCCACTTCATTTGGAATCAAAAGTGATAACAAAGTAGCAAATTAACAATGTATACGTATAAGTGATGATCCAATTAAAAATTTATTGCAAAGTATTGAGATCTACTTGATGCGCTTAAGAAATTCTCTCACAATATCAGGCAAGTTGTCTTTAGGTTCATTCACACGATGTTTGAGCAAGCATAATAAAAATTGCTTTCTCAATTCATACCCATCCTGCACAAGCAATATACGTAGTTAGCATGAATACTTCACGTGGAAGGTTTAAGAACATGTGTAATGCACATTACTCACCGCACAAACCGGCTTCGCCAGGTTTTTACCGTCCCACAAAAGCATAAAATAAAAGACAAAACAGCCTAACAAATCCTTGCAATTTCCTAAATTGTTATTGTATTAAATATGGTGATAAAAAAATAAATGTTTATATTCTAAATTTATTACCCGTCTACGCTCGTTGGAATACCATCAGGAGATAAACATTGCCATTTTGATATATCAGAATGCCATCCTGGTTGCTTTATTTCCAATGCTTCTTTGAATTTCCGTGCAAAACTTTTTAATTTCACTAAGTGCCTCAGAATTTTCATCTCCAACAATTGTGTTGTATGAATAGGGTCCAAAATAAATACACAACGTGCCTCTTTGTCGATGACATACAAGATGTATCGGCCGATGGATTCATATGGAAGATAAATCTACAAGTCGTAGATATTACAGACAATAATAAACCACGACAAACAATGGACAAAAGACCTTACTTACCATGTTGCACGATGAGATGTTGTCTATCCCAGGCCAGCTATCAAACAAATTTGCCAACTTCTGAATAGTTTCCTTATCGCAGAAATTTTGACCTCGTGTTGAATCCCGCATCATGGACTGAGTAAAAAAACATCGTCATATACATGGATAATGAGGCGATACCAACCATATCTTGTTGTAGATAAGTATTAACATGTTGTACAATGTGATGATATTTTGATGGGTCAATGTCCGTGTCTCCGTCTTCTTTCATCTGGCCAGAAACAAACGTGCTAATAATATAGACCTTTTTACCCACCCTGTCTCGTAGATGGTCGTGAGCCATCATGCAATATATGTAAGCATTTATCACCTGTAAGTCCACGTTTAGATCATATCTTACGATATTATATGTTCTTTATATTATTAATTACAAATTTTATGCAAATTGGTCTTGCATCATCGTGTAAGAATATATCATCCTTCATAAGGCACTCCAAATTGTCGTTTGATAAGAAGGCATCTTCAATGTCCACGAACATGGTTTTCTTGGGGGCAGACATGATTGATTCAATGACTGTAATATCTCTAGGAGTACAAATATAGTCTATCGACATGATACAAAAACGAGCCAAATTAGTATAAAAAATTAGACAAATTGGTTGAATACATAAAACAATATGTCGAAGGAAAGATCGATAATAACATTGAAAATAATACCTTGTGCAATAACATTTACATTGGCATTCTTTTTTGATTTTTTATGAGATATCACCGCCCTCACATCATTTTGTTTTAAAAAACTCAGTGAGTTTTCGGCCCCTTTCAGCGTCGCCGCTTCAGAACCCTTATCGATGTATTCTTTTTGTGCATCTCCAAAATCCATATCTATGTCTCATATATTCTGAAAAATAATAATATGTAAAATATAAACATTTTGTATTATCATATATAAGACACAGACAAAGAATAATTAGCTATATACCTCTTCTCGTGGTGTTTCAGTCTGGTCTGTCATCGTTGCATCCAGCCTGGTTACATCAGTGTGTATGTCGGAACCCATCACTCTTTATCTACGATGAAATATAAATGATATTTTCTACTACATGATATAAACATATACAATATATAATAAAAGTAAGAGTGAAACAAACACAACTGTTTTATTTTGTAAAAACGAAAAACTGTTTTTCATATTATTAGTCAAAGATGTTGCATTTATTTCGGAGGAAACAACCAACTATAATGTGCATATATAAATAATATATCATCTGAAATTTCTTAAATCATTTTAAACTATTTATATTTTTTAGTAGAAGAGTTTAATTTTTTATGCAGGCTAAGGAAAATTGTCCAACAAAAGATAAAAACATGCAAGCAATCCAACATAAACCAAGTATATTCGGGTTTTTTCCCTACAATTTTACTTTTTTGTGTTACTTTGAATATATGTAGTAAGTATAAAAAAATTATTCATTTTTTTGAGAAAACAACATTTATTCGTATTTGTTTTTGAAGGTTAAAACATTTATTCATATGATCCATGTATATACTTTAGTGTATTTTTTTTCTTCGGAGAGAAAACATTGTCGATCAAAGGCCCAAATTGGCTATACAGCACGGCCCAACAAGCACCCAACCCAGCAGTATTACAAAAAAAAAATTTACTCAAAAAAAGAAAAGCACCCAACCCATCCGGCGACCTCATCCACTCCACTCACTGGATCTCACCCACTCCCCTCCCTCCCCTCTCCCCCCACAGCTGGCGACCTCATCAACCACGGCCGCCGCCCCTTCTCATCCCTTCCCCTCCACAAACCTGACGGCAATCAGGTGAGAGCTTGTTGAGGCTCCATTGTCTCCCACCGCCGCTCCATCCCATCCCCTTCCCTCCCACTCATGAGACCCGAGACTTACTGGGGAAAAACGTTTGTATTGATTACTCACCGGGGGGAAGTGCCAATGAGAACGAGGTGGCTAAAGAGATCTCTACAGCGAATTGAGGCTAGAATACCAACTAAGCCAGACGTAGAACGTCCAACAAAAACGCATTGCGAGATGCCATAATGTTGAAGGGAAACAATGAGGTCCTCGACGTACCCATCGAGCGTTTCGTACCTATGCCTGTTGGCATTATAGTACTCTTTGTCGCCTTGACCCGAGAAGGCGAGATCGTACGAAAGGACGCTGCTCTCCTTGAACCGTACATCTCTTCGTACACGGGCAATTGTATTGTCCAAAACAGACTTGTCACAACCAAACCCATGCGAGAGAACCAACACAGACTGGCGCCCTGGCGTGAGATTCACATTTAATACTCATACGAGTCTGTGTCCCTCTGCTCGTTCCATGTTTGTCTGGCCCTAGACATGAAAGTTGGCACAACTATTACATACAGTACTACCCAACAAGACAACAAGAACTAGCTAGCTTGAACATGAAACTAAACAAACATGAACTGGCTTAACATGAACAATATCGTCGAAGCCATATATAGTCGGTATTAACCGTGTCTCCGCTAATCAGCACCAGAGATCCACCCCTCAAAAAAAGCACCAGATGCAAATTGGGGGGACAGAAGGGGGGGGTCATATCCTAACCTGAAAAAACCTGTGGCAGATGGAGGCGGGATGCCGGTGGTGGTCGCTGCCCGCCGTCGTCGTCCCAGTGCTCGTCGGACTCGCAAGGCGCCGCCTGCTGGTCTTGCTGTACCCAGAGCAATGCTAGCTGCAGCGGCATGTGCTAGTTGCAGGCGTACGTGCCGCTCGCTGTTGCTGTAAGAGATTTTGAGAGATGAGAGTGGTAGTTGGGCTGGGAAGAGGATTTCCACGGAGTATCTCGCTGCTGCTATTGCTGTTGCAAAGGACTTGCAGAAGAGATAGTGCTTCCTAGTAAAGCTGAAATCTTTTTGTGAACTGATGTTTCTGCCTGGATGCATGGATGTTTGTGAGAATTAAATTTTGCATGGGAGTATGTGTTATGTCACCGGAACATACACTTAGTCTGGGCCGGCCTTAACATCATGGAGGCCCTAGTGCGATTGAGGCACAATGAACATTAACATATTAACATATATACTTTCAACAATATATATCATACATCATGGAAAATATAAAGGCATTAACACAAAAACATAATTTTAGCTAGCAAATAAAGTCAGAAGACACCATCTCTATGTGATTATACGATAAATAATGATTATAATGTACTCAACTATAAATAACTATTGAATAAATACAACATGCTAAAGTGCACCGAGGAGGGGGGCATGTGCGCCCTGTCCATGTTGGTTTTTTGTTCTGCAAATCATTTTTTGTATTTTATTTAAGTATGTAGACCGATATATTGGGCCCTTATTTAAGATGGGCCCTAGACCTCCAACAAACAATTCTGTGCGCACGCAGATGCAACAGTATTTGAAACTGTTGCGATGATTGTGCGGTAATCCTACGGTCATCCCCATGGACCTACCTATGTTTCCCCAAGTGCCAAGTGGACCGATGACACGAGCACGTGCAAGAGCCCTCGAGACCGAGGTGACATCTCTCCTTTGTGATATTCCGTATGACCCACGTGAGACATGGCTACTACCTAAAGCCGGAATGCTATGTGTGATTAGGTATGGAGAAGACCCTCTCGGAGATGCTCGTGATGAAGGAAAAGTCCCCAAGCACATGGACGAAGGAGCACGACTAGAGGAACCGGAGAAAGGTTACAGGACCCAGACATCCGACCCCTGAAGATTTCAACCACAGCAGCAACCTAGACGCCAAGTACCTACAGGCACCGGACATCTGGCCCAACCCCGGACATCCGCCCGACGACCCGGGACATCCAGCCCCTGCCCGGAAATCCGGCCGAAGACTACATTACCAAAACCCACAGCTGCCCCGGACATCCGGTCCATGTCTGCACACAGTGTAACGGGCCTCTGGCCCATGTATCCCTCCAACTCGCCTCAACTTGTACTAGCACTATATATAGACCTCCCCCTCCTCCATCTAGGGTTAGCAAAGGATTAGCTCATTAGAGATTGAGCTTTGCTCATCCACTTACCCCTACTCCTTGGAGTTCAAGACCTCCTAGGAGAAGATCCCCCAAGCGGATTCAAGACCCCTTCTAGGGAAGATCCTCTACGGATTCGAGACCCCACCTCCTCACGGATTGGGATGAACTAGCTACCGTGTGTATCCTCCCTTATTGACTTTGGATTGTGAATCTCTCCGTGTGTATGTGGATTTAGCACATGTGTGATTCTGTCTTGTCTATTTGAGTGTTTCCTCTTGTTTCCCCCTCTCGTGTTCTTCGTGGGATCCTCTCCAATCGTGAAAGATCGACACCATTAGGGTTCCACCCTACATCACATAGTGGAGGAAAAATGAAGACTTTTGATGACTTATGGAGTTTGATCTTCAATCACTCGAGAAAAACTCATTATAGCTTCCTCATCTCCTTTTGATAGTATCGGCATGCCTAAGAGAACTCGATGTGATCTTGGATCACTCAAATGACAATGGCAATTCTTGAGCTTGACTAATACTTGTGATCATGTTGATTTGTGGGGGTCACCTTCCATTTCCTTCGTTGAAAACTTTCCCGAAATAATCTTGTAGCAGGCATTAGTTTCTTGAGATATGTTGAAATTAGTCACCAAAATTTACCTTGGGGAATGGATGAACATTCAATCGCCCGAAGAGTTAGATGCGCCTTCAATTATCCTTGTTGTATAAGGAGTTTTCTGCACATTTAACACACATGTACGTATTTATGCTATGACTATGGCCTATTGAAAATACAAGTTGCATATTTCCTCACTCTTAACAACTGTAAAACACACTGATAATAGAACTGATATAATTCGTTGTGCATGAGCAACTTACCATGAACTAAATTGCTAAAGTACTGGAATGTGCAGTATAGGCCACACTCACTCTATTAAGGTGGATATTTTTGTAAGATATCTTTCGTACTTATAAATGTTTGAGTTGATAATGAGTTCACATACCAAATAAACAAAATGTACTTCTACCTACATGTGGGACTAGCAGCCTTTTAAGAGACATAAATAAACAAATATAATTTTACTCGTCTCTCATATCTAACCCAAATAAACAAATACACACTACCCTAATTGAGAGAATAACACTCCTGTAAAAAACACAAGTACAAAATTCAAGTGTGTGACTCTTAACTGTAAATCATAATCATGATTTTAGTTTCTCTTTCCATCCAGTTCTTGCAGTTCCACATCTGATCCGGTCCTTGTTGGCTTTAGAACGCTAGCTCGATTCACCCAGATGCAGCACATATACATGCAAAGCTAGCTTGATTGATTTCGTGCCTAGCCACAGTACATGCGTGTCTTGCCATATGTATACTTGAACTAGAGGCTAGCTTCAACTTGGCAGAACGTCCCGTGGCGACTCGCATAACTTGCGATGGGAAAAAACAGATCGGAGATTTTTGGTTAGCTTCAAATGTGTATACTTGAACTAGATATTGGTAGTTTAGCTGCTATTTATACCTATGTAATCCCACATTGTAAACTAGATCATCGAAGCAATGAAGAAAAAGCGAGGAGATTTTTGGTTAGCTGCAAATGTGTATAATGAGAAGAGAGAAAAGTATGACTGCCATGCATGGGTATCTGTCTCACAAACATATTCGCCAATAGAGCTCTTGAGGAAACTATTTAAGGAACTTCATCGTGATGGGGAAACTGCTCCCACCGAGATCACTACAATGGACTTGATCAATATAAAAGGCAAACTCAGCAAGTTTCTAGAGCAAAAGAGATACCTGATTGTTAGGAGAACTTGCCCCAAATACTTGCCCCAAATACTAAAGGAAGCAGAATAGTCATTACGACGCGCAATGACGATATAGCTCGGCTGGCGTCCAAAGGACGTGCACTAAAAAGTGAATGCTTGCCAGATGACAAGGCATGGTTACTCTTCCGTAGGAAAGCTTTTCGGAGGGAGGAAGATTATGAATGCCCTACGGAGCTGAAGGGCCACTCAGAGCAGATAGTGGCCAAGTGTGTAAAGGCTTGCCTCTTGCTATTGTGTCAGTTGGAAGTCTCTTGTTTGTGCGCGAGAAGAATCCAACAGAATGGAAACGAATCCATGACCAGCTAGGTTGGGAGCTGGCGCATAACCCGGGGCTTGATGATGTGAGGAATACTTTGTATTTGAGCTTCATATACCTTCCTACATACCTGAAGAGTTGTTTTCTGTACTGTTCCTTGTTTCCGGAGGACTACATTCTTCACAGGAAGTCACTCATCAGACTATGGATTGCAGAGGGGTTCATTGAGGAAAGGGGTCATAGTAGTACACTGGAAGAAGTGGCAGAAGGCTATTTGAACGAGCTTGTCCACAGAAATATGCTGCAGCCTGCGGAATGCAACTCATTTGGCAGAATAAGATCCTGCAAAATGCATGACATTGTTCGTGAGTTGGCAATTGATTTATCCCAGAAAGAAAGTTTTGGTCTTGCATATGAGTATGGGAATCATGGTATTCTGGACACAAACACTCGTCGCTTGGTTGTATCTAAATGCAGCAATGATATTTTGCCACATTTACAGCTACCTCGTCTTAGATCTTGCATCATATTTCATAAGGCCATGCCATCATCCAGAATACTTGATTCTGTAGCAGTTAACTCTAAGTACATCGTAGTCCTAGAACTATGTGGCTTGACCATCGAGGAAGTGCCAAGTGCTGTTGGAGATCTTTTTAATCTGCGCGATTCAAAGGTGAAGATCCTCCCGAAGTCTATTGAGAAGCTCTCCAACTTGTTGACATTGGATATTTTCAACAGTGTGATACAAGAATTGCCTCATGGGATTGTCAAGCTGAAGAACTTGAGGCACTTACTTGTTGAGAGAATTGTAGATCGGTCACATCGATCTTTTATATGTCGCCATGGTATGCGCATCCAGAAGGGTCTATTAAAATTGACAAGTTTGCAGACACTGAATACAATTGAAGCACGAGAAGATTCTATTAAAGAGCTGGGGGAGCTAAAGCAACTAAGGAGCTTGAGGATAAGTAACCAGAAGGAAACCCACTGTGCGCTTTTTTGCAGGTCCATCTTGAAGATGCAACTCTTGAATCAATTACATATTACCATGAGTGACAAGGATCAAATTCTTCAGTTGAATGAGCTGAAAACCCCACCCCTCAACCTTCAGAAACTCATTCTGAGAGGGAGATTGGCAGAAGTGACATTTCAGTCTCCTCTTTTCCAGAAAGGAGGGAAGAAGCTATGTGGACTATATCTTGTTTGGTCGTGTCTGCCAGAAGATCCCCTCCCATCCATCTCGGGATTGGATAACCTGACAGAGCTGCATCTTACAGAAGCATTCGTCGGGAAAATATTAACATTCAACAAGGGATGGTTCCCCAATTTGAAGTCTCTGAAACTGCGTGACTTGCCTTCTCTAAGTAAGCTAAAGATAAAGAAAGGTGCCATGGAAAGCCTCCATATTTTGCAGCTAGTGAACCTGAGAAAATTGAAGGGTGTTCCAGCTGGCCTTGAGTTTCTTACATCCCTCCAAAGTCTTAAGTTTTCTCCATATCACTGAAGAGTTCCTTGTGTTGCTTAATGAATATTCTGGGATTAAGGAGATCCCGGTGTGGGATTCTATAGAAGATCAGCCTGTGACAAGGAAATGTAAGTCACTCACCAACTAGTTAGTATCTACAGTTTTTTACAGCACATTTTGTTATAACAGCAAATCTTGTACTGTCTCTGTAACAAAATGTAAGATGTTTTTTAGTCTCGATCTAAACCAAAAAAACGTCTTGCATTTTTAAACAGAGGGAGTAATAAATAAATCAAGTAGCTTAGGATCTAAGGTAGAGAATATCCACACAAAAAATTGCTTCCTTCAGGGTAACGGAAATACCGCCAAACATCATTAATTGAAACTTCACTAGAACCTTTGCTCAGTATGTCCATGGTTCCCGTTCAATAGAAAAAATTTAGCGATACTGAAACTTCTCTGCAACAGATGTGTGATAAACTTAAGAGAAATTTTCCAATGTACTTCCTCTGTACCAAAATAAGTGCCGTTGATTTAGTACAACTTTGTACTGAATCAGCGACACTTATTTTGGGACGGAGGGAGTATATGTAAATCCTTCCCATGGAATATGCAGAGAAAAATTCCGATGGTCCTACATTTATTTTTATGATTAGTCAATATGAAAGTATTAACAAATTCTTCTTCTCAGGATTAACCTGGTCTTCTCAAGCAGAACACCATTATTGCGTAAGTCTGGGCTGCAGCATCCTGCATACGGCCACTTGTCAACTGCCTCGATGATCCTTTCCAATATTGGTGCATGAACAATATGAAATAATTGCGGGGTTCCTGTTATCTTAAGTTCTTGGTGTATTTTGCGTGCAGAATAAAAAAAATCATGTTTTGGTTTGAATTAAATTAATACTTTGGTGGGTATGGCACCCCATTGGCATATACTGTTCCCCTGAATGTTGAATCATTCATGGAGCGAATTGCCCTTCAATGTTACAGCCAAGTATTGTATCATTCAGTGAACAAGGTGTACTGAATGTTTTATTACTGCTTGTGTGTGTTTTCATCTTGATGAAAAGATTAGAAATTCAGGCCTGTCGGCCTGCACTTGTTGTGGGAGTACTTTGCAATATATTTCAGTGATATTTAATTGTACGGACATGAATATTTGATGTAATAATATGAGAGCTAAAACTTAAAATACATATAATTTATAGTGTTTGATTATTTTATAGTTTTGAAATATTTATTAAACATAAATAGCATGTAGAGGGGAAATTCTCGTGCATGTTTGCATGTTGAAGCGGGTTTACTTTTTATTCCCTTCTTTTGCAAAGTTTCTTCAAATTCATGAACATTTTTCTCAAATTCATCAATACTTTTAATTTTGTGATATATTTTTTCAAATTCATGATTTTCTTTTCAAATCCATATTTTTTTCAATCCACGAACATTTTTTAAGTATGATTTTTTTAATCCATAAAACAGATGTGTTAGTTTCCCCCCTAAACAAGTAGCTAGCAGGCGAGTGAACGACTGGTCGAGGGTGCTAATGGGCGGCCTAACCGAGCATGCGCATGAGCACTGATCCACCAATTTGCGCCTTAAGCGATGTAGAGGCAATCCCCAAGCCTAGTCGCCTCACTGTAACTTTGAAAACTTTGATTTTTTAAATCCTAATGTGGATCATATTTAAAAAATAAAACTTTGAGCAATTCAATATAGGTCCTTCTGAGTATTCTGGGAACTATCGGATAATGCTTCCCAACCATTGGAAAGTTTCGATAGTTTTGGAAAACTTTCCCTAAAACATTACACCCAGAACACAAATGAAAAGAATCAACAACTTAGGAATAACAACAGCCAAGCACTTAGGCACGCTGGAAATAAGTGTTGGACATCAGGGTCTGGCATCCCTCTTCATCACGCATCCCGGGGAAGGATCAGTCCACGCGGTCCTCAACAGCTCTCCACACCGGTGGTTCAGCAGAGCCAGGCATTTTAGGAGGAACACTGATTGAGCATTGTCACAAAGCACCTTCCATGGAATTTATAGGCAATAATCCTTCTCCAATCTTTACTAGAACCTTCGAAGTATCTTTTACCCAAGAAGCACGCTTTGGATGAAAATATTTGAAACAACCAAAAATAAATAGCGAGTTGTTGGGCTCGGTTTGAGTTAAGCCCAAAAAGTGGCTCAACTCATTCGAGCCACTCCCATAATCAACGAGACAATAGGACGTCTCGCTGAAGGCACCGCCTGATTGCGCCGCCCAGCGCGAAATGACCTTTAGTGCTTTCTTTTTCCTTCCGTTTATATTCACATTTTTGCATTCCTTTTTTGTTTCATTTTTTAACATTTGCTTGTATTTCAAAATATTCAGAATATATATATATATATATATTATAAAATTCACTTTATTATATACAAAAGTTGAAAAATGTTAATCATGCATTTATAAAATATATAATATGTACCATGTGTCTAGAAATGAGTAGACATCAAAGATATGTTTCTAAAAAATTTAATCATGTATTTGGACACTAATAAACATGTATATTAAATATGTTCTGGATATATACAAAAAATGTAGAATGTGTTTGTAAAAAATAGACATGAAAAAATGTGTTTTAGAAAATGTTAGTCGTGTTTAAAAAAATGTTAAACATGTATATAAAAAGTGTCCGTGGTGAATACAAAAATTCATAGTGTATAAAGAAACATACATAAAAAATAAAAGCTGTAAAAAATGTTAATAAAGAATATAGAAAATGTTAAGCATGTATATTATAAATAATCCTAGTGTATACGAAATATGTAAACATATATATGGACAAAGTATAGATCAAAAGGATATGTTCGAAAAAATGTTAATCATGTATTTAAAAATAGTTTGTGCTCTTTAAAAATATATTTATTACAATAAAAAATTTCAGTGGGTATTCAAGAAATGTAGAACGTGTATATTTTAAAGTTGTTCAAAACATTTTTTGTAATAAAAATGTACATCATGTATTTGAGAAATGTAGAATGTGTATAAAGAAAATGTTTCATGTGTACATAAAACATGTACATGGTGCACTTGAAAAACTTAGATATGTGTTTGAAAACAAAATAAAAAATGTGGAAAGCAACTAAGAAACATAAATAAAGGAAAGAAAACTAGAAAAAAAGAGGAAAACAAAGTTAATGAAGAAAACAACAAATACTGAGGAAAGTAACAAAAGAAAACCAAAGAAAAAAAGAAAACAAAAAACCAAAGAAAAATGAGTGTAGAAAAGAAAAAGAAAAGAAAACAAAGAAAACTAAAGAACAACGAGTAAAAAAACATGAAGAAAAAAAGAAGAAGAAACAAAGAAAATAGTAGAAAAACAAAGAAAAGGAAAAACCCCAGTGAAAACCAATAGACAAATTAAGAAAACTGGTGATAAACAATAAAACTAAGAAATACAAAAAGCCGGAAGAAAAACATGAAAAAAATAGAAAAAATATAAAGAAAAAAAACTAAAAACAAAGTGTACTAGTGAACCAAATGCATCAAACATAGTGAGCGCACCGTGCGAGCGAGTGAATGGGCCGGCTCATTACTGTAGCATGTAGAAAATAGCTTCCGCATGACGTCAGATACCGCTCGCTATAAGCGAGATATAGTTCTCGCATAATCATTGACATGTGGATACCGTCCATCATATTTCGTTTATAGATTAATTCATATTGTACTTGTCTATGAGTTTTTTTTTACAATATTCAGCCACTATTTGTTACTCCCTCCGTCCCATAATATAAGAACGTTTTTGGCACTATAATAGTGTTAAAAACGTTCTTATATTATGGGACAGAGGGAGTAGAAGATACTTTATACATGTGGTTACCTGTTGTAAGAGACATGCATTTTAATTAAAAAAACAGCCATGGGTTTTGTCGTCTTGTGATTTCTAACCTCTGAAAAATAAAGGTCGTCTCCCGGTTTCATTTCAAAAAAAGTTCACAACTGCATGTACAAACTACAAAGGATTGTTTTAGCCTAGCCACAATAAATTTGCAAGTGTGTCGGTGCACTTAGAGCATCTATAGCCGGTCTTCCAAAACTCCTGGTATATGCCTGGGTGAACAGTCCGATCACTAACCGGTTACAAAATTCTGACTCGGACGGGCTCTTCATATCACCCCATATGCTCAGGCTAACTGGCACCCATATCCATTCCAAATGTTGGGTGAATATGGGGCCCATGTGCGTCTATCACGTCGGATCCAGACGCGCTGCCCCATCCTGACCCCACATATATTCATGTACATCCAGATCCCAGACCAAAGCCTAGCCACTCCACTCCGCCCCTAAGCTCCCTTCCAGCGATTTCCGGCCTTCTCCGGCACGACGGACAGCGGATTCAACTCCGACGACCACTCCCGTTTCGTTGACCGGGGCATCGTGCCACGCCGGAAGGAGGAGGCTATGGCCGTCTGCATGGCTCTCCGCCGCTCCTGAGAGGAGTGCGTTCGACCGGGGTCACCCTCGATCCGACGAGAATCTTTTGCGTTGACAAAGTGGTGCTCGGTCACCAAATCTAGAGGCTCGACTTCCATCTATAGCCCGATCTCCTGTGCAGAGTCGTATGAGTGTTAAGGGACCTATGCGCCCGCCGTGCAAAGCAGGGGGGCGTAGGAGGCCGAAGCCCTCCACACTACCGAATGCGGCGTTGCGCAATGCCTTGGACGAGAGGAAACCGTATGTGGCCACATCCTCCAGAAGCGGCTAAGGAGGAACACGTGAGCCCTCAGCCGAGAGCAAAACTGGATGATCCGTGCCATGGCCGGACTACACCCCAAAGAGGAGAAGGAGGACCGTGACGGGTCGGACAACTCCGAAGATGAGCATATCCGACTTGATCCATTTTGCGTCTTCGAGTTCCATTTCCATGACAAAGACGCCAAGGACGGGGGCAAGGGCAAGGGCAGCCGTCGATGATTTTTATCCATAGCTTACTATGTATGTACAAATGCCAATTGTTGGTAGTCCAATGGCATGTATTGATTTAGTTGCCGGACGGTCTGTATGGAATCGTAGAGATGGTTTACTATGCATGTGGTCGTATGGATTTGCAGTTTGATAAATGAGGTACAACTTTGAGGTGTGAGCGATCACTGCCCGCGGACATGAGAGGGAGGATTAGCTATATGCGGCTAACAGATGCTCTTATCCGAGTTAAATTCGGCCCTTGGCCGCCGGCCATATTTTTAGCATCGATGGGTAAGTCCAAACACATGGATCGGACGGCCTTCCGGGCGAGCCAGGCGAGGAATCATTCGCATTTTCTGACTCGTTTCATGTAGTAACAAACATCACAGCACAGCTTAGATGTCATCATGAAAAAAACATCGCAGTATATAATAGCCTGATCGATGGCTGGATCCCTGCAACTTTACTAGCGAGAAACACTCTTAGTGAACAATTAGCTAGCTACGATGGAGGTGGAGGCAGCGAGTGGCAGCGCCGGCGAGATCCGGTGGTCGAAGCTGGGAACGTCGCTTCCCGTCGCGAACGTCCAGGCTCTGGTGGCGTCCGCCGGCGAGCTGACGGCCGACCAGATCGAACGGTATGTCCAGCCGGACATCAACGCGCACGCCGTTCTCCCCGAGCACTCCGGCGAGGTTCCGGTGATCGATCTCAGCAACCTCTTGAGCCCCGAGTCCGTCGAGGCAGAGGTCGCGAAGCTCAGGTTTGCCTGCGCCGAGTGGGGCTTCTTTCAGGTGCGTCACTACTTTAAATTGCTTATCATTTCCATGCAAAAAAACCGGCACGTACGCAACTTTAGGCCATATTGGCCAACCAGTTCTTTATGTCTTCACTTTCTAGGCAAAAATATCGTCTAATTGCATGTTAAACATGTTGTTGTTGAAGCACCAACACAAGCACAACAAATACTACAAAAGACTTTTGTTCCGGAAGACTCGTACATTTCTTTCGGATCAAATTGCCCAAAAGATGAGCATGGTTAGAGAGGCCATTGCCTTCCGGTCTCGTTAGATAAGCCAACCCACCACTCCTTGGTGGATTGCAACAAGTGCCGGTTCAAAGTATCGATATATTCCAATTATGGCCATCTTTTCATCATGCCCCAAAGCCTGAGTGTGAAGTGGCCACACATGAAGAAGAGGTGGTCCGCCAATTCTTGAGTTTGCTTACATGGAGGGCAAAGGCCACAAATTGTCCGGTCACGCTTGGCCAGCCTATCCGTGGTCCAAATCCAATTTTGGGCGGCCAACCAAGCAAAAAACTTGATTTTAGGCGGGGCCCAAACTTCCAAGACAACATGCTCCATGGGGGAACGGACGGTGCCAAGGAATTGAGCATTGTAAGCGGATTCCACCGAGTAGACTCCGTTGTAGTGTGCATCCAAGTACTATCATCCTCGACCTCCTCAAGAAGAATGAAGTCACAAAGTGGCCCCAAGCACAACAAATTTCTGAAAAGTGGTCAACAGAGAAGCTTGATGAAATTTGGATCTTGGCAACCCACGCCTCATCCTTCAAGGCCCCCTGAACTTTCCACATTTTCCTTGCAGACGCCTCATAAATGAGGGGCGCTGTGTCCTTTAGTTTGCTATCATTCATTCAAGGGGAGTCCCAAAAGGGCGCCCACTTTGGGTGGTAGCGGGCGCAAAGAAGTTGGATGCAATTATGACACGAGAGTAACAACTTTTATACTCATGGGTGTGTTGTGACACAGACATGTAAATGTTATTCTCTTCTTAATAAATCGGAGAGGCAAATCTTATTTCATGGGTCCATAATATACTACGAAAAACAAACAAAATTTGTTTTGCTCAGCCGTTGGTTGACTTGATCTGTTAGCCTCTATTACTTGAGATTATGGACCTTATGTTCCTTAAATACAAAAAAAACTCTGTTCCTAACCACAATATAGAGCCGTATGACTAATAATAATACACATAGTTGAATGAACATGAAAGAATCAAAAACTTTTACCAAAAGTATAAGTAAATAAAAAATATTCTCCAAGACAAAGAAAAACATATATCTTGAACACTAATTTCAAATTAGCACAAAAAATAAAGTTATGTCAAAAAATAGAAAACCATGGAAATATTTACAAAAACAATAATTCATAAGTTTTAAAAACAGTAACTCATATGTATTCCCCAAGTAATAGAATTCCTAGGAAACTCAAAAATAGTGTGGTAACAATAATGGAAACTCGGAAGAATGTAGATACTTCAATATTCTTCATAAAATAGTCATGAGATTTCTCAAATTGATTTGGTATTTTTACAAATTAATTATTTTTATTTTTCTATATTTTATTATTTTTGACTTAATATTTTTAATATTCTCAGTAACTTTTCTAGAATATTTCCACTTTAAAATATTTGTAACTTACTTTAGTTCTAAAACTTATAGATTTATTCATATTTACAATTATATGACTTTTTTCCCTTGAATTTTTTCTTAGTATTTTTATTATTGATTTTTCATATTTTTCCCACTTATTTACAACTCGGCTCCACATGGGGAAATCATCACAACTTCATTTCTCATATTGCTTTGATCATTGTTAGGGACTAGATTAGCCAGGTTTAAAAAGTTTAAGGCCTGGGATATCTCATACTGGAATTCAAGGACAAAATTTTGAATTGGCCTAGAGATTATAAAAAACTCTAATAATTACTAGATTCGATCATTCCATCGCTCAAAAGTATGTTTGATTAAGCATGACCATTTGTGCAACATTTGAAATTTGTAGGTTGTAAATCATGGAATACCAGATGAGGTCATCACAGGTATCAAGCATGATATTCAGAAGTTCTTTCAACTCCCGTTAGAAGTTAAGAATGCCTATGCTCAGCGCCCAGGGGATCTTCAAGGTTATGGCCAAGCGTTTGTTGTCTCTGATGATCAAAAGCTAGACTGGTCTGACCTGCTTGCCCTCTTCGCCCAACCAACCCAAGGCCGTGATATGAGTTATTGGCCAAGTCAGCCCCATACTTTCAGGTCAGACTGTGTGCATGCTTGAAATTTGTAGATGGATAAGAAATGGCAGGAAAATGTTCCTTCTGTTCAAAGCATCATATTAAGAAAAAATGTTAATTTGGCCGAAACTCAAGTTGAATCCATATTAGATTAAAAAAACTTATAGGATTATCTTGGTTACACATAATCTTTTGTTAAAATGGACGGAATTTTGAACTAAGGGCATTCTTTTTCACTGCTATAGTGTGCCATGTTTTGGTGTGTGACATTTGAAGCATGATTTTGACAATTCTGGATTTCCTTATGCATATGAACTACTCTGTGTGTTTGTTTCACGCAAAAATGTTTATTAGCTAATAATATATACTCTTAGGTAAACGAGGAGGGGTATCAAACATTTATGTTGGCCTTATTGTATTATTCGTTTTTAATGTTATGCTACCCTTTGATTATTCAACACCAATACAAACTAAACTTAGTGGTGATTAAGATTTTATTTATTTGATTCAAGGCACCCTTTATTATTCATACGCAAATTGTTTTACTCCTAACTAGGCTAGGGACTCAAAGTAAACTACTATGATCCTTTTATGTTTACACATGTGTATATAATGACACCAACCTCACCCGAGACCCTAATAATTTGTTACCTTTATTGCTGAGTTCTACCAAGCCCTGGTCAATTTGGTGAATTCAACAAAATGTTCTTTACAAAGCTTATATATTGAAAATTTACTAAAATCCAGAAAACAAACAAAGGGAACTAATGGACATTGAGTTTTTTGACAAAATAAATTGATTTTACATTTTACAGGGTAATATTTTCATCATAAATATCTAGCAGCTAAGTTTTTATATGGTTCAAGGTACTGCCCAACAAAGGGCTAGACCAGGGATCATACAAGCAACAAAAAAATTGGGCTTGTTATTTGTATTTGATACTAACACAAGCTAGGTCCGGTCATACAAAGGTCCTGGTATTTCAGTATGTACCAATACCTAGCATTAACATACAAACACTCTTATGGTTATGATCCCAGGAATTCTATTGAAGATTACTCAATGGAGCTGATGAAACTCGCTCAAACCATTAGTGTCTTCATTGCCAAAACACTAGATGTTGCTCCTGAACTACTGGCAGACAAACATGTGGCACAATTTCTTAGGATGAGCTACTACCCTCCATGCACGTCAATGCCAGAAAAGGTTCTAGGTTTCTCACCGCATTCTGATGGATCTTTTATGACTATTCTGCTTGAAATTAATTCAGTTCAAGGCTTACAAATTAGAAGATCTGGTGCATGGATTCCTGTGAAGCCACGTCCTGATGCACTACTGGTGAATGTGGGTGACCTTCTTGAGGTATGCTTCATAAGACATGTTAAGTTAGTCAACTAATAATCAATTCAAGGCTTACAAATAGAAGATCTGGTGCATGGATTTCTCTAAAAGTAATTGTCATATAAGACAGGAAAAATGTTTTTTTGCGATCCATACCTGTGCTTGGGTGAAGATAAATCCTCAATTCCATAACTTTGCTCTTCCCACTTAATTACAAACTCCAAGACGCACGCACGTGGGTGCACATGCGCACACACAGACACAACACCAAATGAAAGGGCTTATGTCCGATGTGTCATCATGTGTTACAATTTTCTGCTACCGGAAATGGTGAAAGTACTTCTCAATTTATTGAAGATCACATCACTATTTTTACCACATTGTATGGTGGTTCAAAAAATAACCATAACTTCGGGTTAGCGTTAGCACTATTTCTAAATATTCTTGAGACTTTGAAGGGACAAAAAACTAGAAGGCCCACCTAATCAAACAAGTGAGGCGTCGAGCTACCTTTTGTAGCCCTCGCCCTGCATCTAGCCAACTCTGCTAAGAAACTTCATTCATGGTTGAAGAAAACACTAATTGCAATTTCTCCTTGGACAAGCCACTTGGTTACTATTGTTCCTATTCTCTGTTTGCCAGCGGGATCAAGTTACAATAAACAAAAAAATTGGAAATGTTCAACAGTTTACCAATTATGTTCTTTCAGTTCCTTCCAAGAAATCTTGATCGAATAAAGCGAAAAAAGTAAGGCCCTACAAGCAAAGGCACCTTTTTCTAGAGATCAGGGTTGGATTATTGAGAAAGCAATAGTTGAATGGTGCCTACGAAAGTTTTTCATGTACAATGTTGTGTGTAATTTTCACACTACTTCCTACTTTATATGAATAATGGACTATTTTTTCAAGGATATAGATGAGAAGCTTGATATTTGTTCAAATTAATTTTTATATTATTATAGATTTTGTCGAACGGGAAGTACAAGAGCATTGAGCATCGGGTCACCATAAATGCCCACAAGGAGCGACTATCTATTTCAGCATTTCACGTCCCAACCTATGGTGGAATAATTTCACCAATTTTGGGAACTATAGAAGAGAAGATGTTATACAAGGCAGTGGGAGTAGAAGAGTATGCAAGACTTTATTTCGCAAATAAAATAGAAGGAAAGAAAGCCCTGGATTATGCTAAGTTATCTGGAATATAAGGATACCCTACTGAACTTTGTCATTCTACATAAAACTCTTAAACTACTATTTGATGTGTCATTGTAATAGATATTTATTTCTCATCAGGACCAATCAACAAGATGTTTGTCACTTCATTTGAATATATGCATTTACTTTTGTATATATATGCTGAAATTCTTCTACTGCTATAGTTGTGTGGTATTTGAAAGACAGAAATAGGTTTATCGCAAACCATTGTTCCAAGCCATCCAAGCAAGAAGGGTGGCACCAAGGGGAAGAAGAGAATAATAGACTGAGAATACAACCGTCCTATTAGCCACCCAACCAATTGTTGGTACTTATTTTGTCTAACTGAGACTACTGCCATCTCATTATGTTCACACTAGGATCATGTAGATTTGATAGGCTTTGACCTGTCCGGCGCACTTCTATTGTCTGCCCGTAGTATAAAACATTCTAAACATTTCCGCAATGATCAAGTTGAAGAAACACCAATGCATATTTTTTGGGACTGCAAATTTTCTCAAGATTGTTAGATGACACTGATGCCGAGCAAAAGAAGAGGAATTCCAGCCTTTGATGAGAACGCCCCAAGAAGGTTTCATGGATATAAATGTTCTAGGATGTTGGGATATTTGGACTGTTCGAAATGGAAAAATTGTTACAAATGAAGTTCCAAGTGTCGTAACCTGGAGATACTTACTTAAACAAGACTTGATACTTTTGTGCCATAGATTAAAGGCTAAGAACTTGAAATGACAAGATTGGCTGAACACCCATCTGTGATGTTCGTGTTTGTTTAAGAGTTACATGCTTTGTCTTTACACTAGGAAACATGTTCGTGCATTGCACGGGAGTAAAAAGAATCACCCCTCATGCACACACTCGATAGCATCAACAAATCAATTCTACTATGCCACACAACAGACAACATGACAAGTGGTGTTGTATAAAAACGTAAAGGTGGGATGCTTTTTTTTGTGTACTCAAAGTGTTTCCAAAACGCTTTATGGGCATAATTTCAAACAATATGGAATTCAACATTAAGCTACTTGTTTACATAAAGCTTGTATCAGCAGTTTAGTGCAATTCATCGTATATGAATTGGTTGTTGTGCACTGCACGAACTAGAGAGGATGATTGTGTACATATTGTAATCTTTAGCATATGGTACCTGGTAGAAATCAACATCCCATGTGGTCCGAATAATATCTTCTGTGAGAGCATCAAACTATCATATCTACTCAATTTAAATGGTGTAAGAAACATGTATAATAGGCATTTCCAAAATACCCCATATAAAGAAGGTATCAGTTAAGGTTGCAGCCGAAACATAATTTTAGCAATGATTTACATGAAAGATAATAGCATATATATAATCTACAGAATTTTCTGAGTGATTTCTGTATATAACATGTTAGATTTAGAGTTAGAGTTCGAAAGATATGAATATTTTGAATAACATTTGATTCTATAAAAAAGAGAAATGTTAAACAAAGTTGCCGGGCTGAAATTCCAATATTGTGTAGTCTATCCGCTAAGAATTCAGAGGGAAAGGGCCCATCTGCTAAGAATTCAGAGAAAAAAGGGAGAAAAAGAAAAAGGGGAGAAGCTGGGGAGCCGACGGGCATTGTTTAGCACCGGTACGTCCAAATGCAAGGATCAGAGGACCTTCTGGCCAAGCCGGCCGAGCCATTAGTCGCATCTTTTTCTAAAATCGCAATTTATCTAACATTCCAGTTCTGTTGGATCGAGCCCATCAGAAAAAGATTAGCAAGCAGCAACCCTAATTAACTGCATAGTAGCTAGCCTGTGAATCGCCTGATCAATCACGTAGTGAGCTGACTGGCTGAATGGAGGTGGAGGCGCTGAATGGCAGCCCGAGCGACAGCAGGTGGTCTAAACTCCGCGGTGTCCGCTGCCGGCGATCTGACGGCTGACATGCTCGAACGGTAGTACGGTACAACTTTAGCCGGACATTGATGCCGATGCAATCCGACGATGTTTCCGTGATCGCCCGACCTCGGCAAGCTCACAAAGTCCGAAGCTTAGATTTGCCTGCGGGGACTGGGGTTTCTTTCAGCTAGTGTCACTGAACTCGCCAGATGTTGTATGTTGTTTTACCCATAGTTTTAAATAGCTGGCTAATAGCCTTTTCAACAGTGCCGTTAAATGATCGCATTCACAAATATCCCGCTATAGCTCCGCTATAGCGAATTTGAAGGCCCCCCGCTATTTTTCATAGCCCGTTATTTAAAACATTAGTTTTACCACGTGGTTCTAAAACTATTCTTTTCAATCAGCCAACCACGCGGCGGGCCATTCAAGAGAACTATGCACATGGTTGCTGTTTCCATACCCATTGTTGTACTCCAATAAACAACTACCAAATTTTCTGATTTATGTCTATAAGTGGATGGAACCTCAGGTCTTAGATGTTAGGTTTGGCTACGATGTCTGTTTGGTATTAGGCCCAGGCTATCTGCGCCCCTTCATCAACTGGATAGGTGTAGACAGTTTGTTGCTTAGACGGCGGCTTTAGTCTTAAAGGGTGCTTGAATACGTTTTAGTCTCATGACTAAAAGTAGTGAGACTAAAACTTGCTAGCCTCACCCATGCTTGGATCCAAATACTAAAGAGACTAAAATCAAGTTAATAAGCATTTATTATCCTCCAAACCTTCCAATCCAGAACTTGCATGTGTTAAAGAGAGGAGTTAAATGAGGAGAGAGGGGACTAATTCATATTTTGGTAGGTGTACCCTGACTAAAACATTTTAGTTTCAAGACTAGTTTTAGTCCATCTTTAGTCAGAGGTGCTTGGAACTTTAGCCTCTTAAAGAGACTATTTTTAGTCAGACTAAAATAAGTCCCTTGGATCCAAGCAGCCTCTTACTATTGTATTACTTTGTAAAGTCTTGTGAGAATAATTAATAAAGTGACCGTATGCATCGCCCAGATGCAGAGGCCCGGGTTATCCTCCTTTTCTTAAAAAAAAATAGCCTTTTCAACAGTGCCGCTAAATGGTCACATTTACAAATATCCCGCTACAGCCTGCTATAGCCCGTTATAGCTCCGCTATAGCAAATTTAAAGGCCCGCCGCTATTTTTCATAGCCCGCTATTTAAAACATTAGTTTTACCACGTGGTTCCGAAACTATTCTTTTCAATCAGCCAACCGCGCCATTCAAGAGAACTATGGCACATGGTTGCTGTTTCCATACCCATTGTTGTACTCCAATAAACAACTACCAAATTTTCTGATTTATGTCTATAAGTGGTACAGAAAAGATGCCCAACTCGAAAAAACAAAGTAGATATTGTCATCAACATACACATGGTTCATTGACTTTTCTATTTATGATTTAATAGAGCTAGTCTTTTTTTTGGCTTAATTCACTGAAGTTTGCAGATCAACCCTATATTGAGAAAATTATTCAAATTCATCAAAACAGAGAAAAGAAAAACATCATCATAATATATCTACAATAAGCATTTCAGCAATTGGTTTTTTAAAGGTAGATAGTATGTGTAACTGCATCTAACGTTAACAAGAACATTATTTCTTCTTTGATCCCAGGAGTTCCATTGAAGAATACTCTTCTAAATTGATGAAACTCGCTCATTCGGTTGCCAACTTCATAGCAAAAACACTAGATGTTGATCCTGAATTGCTGGCGGACAAAAGTGTGGTCCAATTTGTTGGGATGAACTACTACCCTCCATGCACGTTGACACCCGAAAAGGTTTTAGGCTTCTCACCACATTCTCATGGGTCTTTCCTAACCATCCTACTAGAGGTCAATTCTGTTCAAGGCCTACAAATTAGGAGACATGGTGTATGGATCCCGGTGAATCCACGTCCCTATGCATTGTTGGTGAATGCGGGTGACCTTCTTGAGGTAAGATCTTTTTTAAGTCAAGTTTGAACATATAGCATCTCAAGCCTAAGTTGTACTCCCTTCGTTCCTAAATACTTGTCTTTTTAAAGATTTCAAATGGACTACCACATATAGATGCATGTAGATATATTTTAGAGTGTAGATTTACTCATTTTGCTCCGTATATAGTCACTTGTTCAAATCTCTAGAAAGACAAATATTTGGGAATGGAGGGAGTATAAAATAGGAAAACGAACATTTCTACAATTCTTATTCGTGCTCAGGTCAAGAGAAGTGCTCTCCAACAAAATTGTAACGATTCTGCAATTATGACATCAAAATGTGTACTTCATTAGCTCTTTCCACCTTTATATGAACATGCTGTTGTAATTTAATCAAGTCATTTTTTATAGATTATTACAAACGGGAAGTACAAGAGCATTGAGCATAGGGTCACAATAAATGCCCATAATGAACGCTTATCGATATCAGCGTTTCATGTCCCAAAGTATGATAGAATAGTTTCACCACTTTTGGGAGTTACAGATGAGAAGGTGCTATACAAGATAACAAAAGTGGAAGAGTATTCAAGACTTTATTTGTCAAAGAAACTAGACGGGAAGAGGGCACTAGATCATGTGAAGCTATCACAGACATAAGACTTTGCTAGCGCCACTCTGGCCTAGCTTGCAGAACTGGCAGGCGTGACGGTCGGAAGATCCGCTACAAAGATGACATTTAGAACACACTTCATGTTTGGGTGAAAACACTTGTTCTGGCCTTTGCCGGTCGGGCTCAGCAACGGCAAACTTGCATCACTATCTTGTTGAAGACGGTGTCTTCACGACGACGATGGCGTCAGAACATTCATCCCTTTCTAAAGGCGTTATTGTAATGGTTCTGTGTAGTTTGTTTTGTTATGTTCTTCGTTTGTTGGTGACTTTGGCCTCATTGTCTTGCATCAACTTTAATAAAATGATTGTGTGCATCATTCCTTTTGCGAACCAAAAAAACTACGTTCTTAAATTAGGTTTTGACGCTTCAGCATCCGGAGCAATTAGTGTGATATTTGTTACTTCATCCGAATTTCTGCATGACTGCACTTACTCTCTCTCTCTCACACACACAAAGATGGGTCATCCCCAGCCTCTGCATTAGTTTGTTTTCAGTTTGTGATGGACGCATTCACTTTGTGATGGTAGTACATAGGCTGAAATTCTTGTATACCATGCCCTACAAATGCCATTCTGCGAGCTATATGGCTTGAGGGATCTCAAAACTCGTAGTGTATACTACATTTCTGAACCTGTGCACGCGCACTTGTACACTTCTGGACCCATGATTCATGTGGGCTTAGTGTTTGTTGACGTGACATTGAAGAACACTCGAGATAAGCATGAAGCGAACGAAATGAAATTAAGATGCCGGTCGAGATGCTGAGCTGCGTCGCTGTTTGTTTGGCTTATCCCATGTTCCAATCTGACACCTCACGATTGGGTCCCGTTGCTAGCCTGTCCAGACTTAGGTAGTCCAAGACCTACCGGCCGGTCCAGCGCCTAGCTGGACTAAAACTTCACATGCAGTGAGTGACCGGCAGAGATGCAAGTGTAATGTTTCACTTATATGTACAGTGGTTGAGTTAACTTCATGTTGTAACTTCATGTGGAGTACCCTGATAGATGAAACTACAAGCTAGTCTTGCTGGCCATCTTGCAGACGAGGTTTAGACTTGCGTTGTGATGTTGATTTCAGTTATGCCCGCCCTATGGTGCTCTTCTGCCGTCGATTTCTCTCGGAACCACAGATCCTTGGAAAACAGCATACAATCTCATCTATCTCCATCGATTATTTCGATATAAAAAGAATTTCAACATAGCATCAAACGAATACGAGTACTCCCGACCTCCGCATATAACGAACTTAAATTACTTACGTGGCATTCCTCAGAAAATAAATAGGACTGCTTACGTGACGCGCAAAGCTGGAAACGCTAGCGAGCGACTGCCTCTATCATCTTGTTTGGTGGGCCGAGTATCTTAATCTTGGGTTTTGGGTCTGCGATGCAGAATTGCAGATGACCTCGACATCCACTCAGCTCTCGAAGTTTCCTCCAGAAAAAGAAAGGCCAGCGGCCTTCAGGGAACCGCCCGCGGTTTTTCCAGCGCAAAGAACTGATGGGGACTTGTTCCGCTGTCCGTGCAATCGAGGTGACACCGCGGATCATGGCCTGATTTGTTTTCGCTCTCCTCTCGCCCGGCTAGATAGATGGACATGGTGGACAAGTTCCTTCGAGAGCACTCAGACTGTCCATGGCCCAATAATGGACATGATGAACACTCATTGCACCCATGATTATCTCGCTTTCAAGAACAATTTATGTTTATCCTCTTGTCTGCTGACAAATTCGTTTGATTATCTCGCTTTCAACAACAATTTATGTTGACCCGCAAAAAAAAGGACAATTTATGTTTATCCTCTTGTATGCTGACAAATTCGTTTGATTTTTAGACGTTTGTTTTGCACACGGAGTGTTTGGTTTTCCGCGTGGAACATTTGGAGAAATTGGAGCGATGCTACAAGATGTCGTTTTTCTGTGTGGTTGATGCACATGACGTGAGCGTCAAGTGCATGCATTAACTAAATTGTACTAGTGTTCTTGAGTAAAACTAAAGTGTATAGTGGGTAGTAAAATATATAGCAGTAAAATGAAAATTGGCGCCTGATGCATGTGCGCCACAGTTTCTTTTTAGGGAATGTGCGCCACAGTCAGCCCATGTACATCCGCCGCGTATACGCGGGCCTTCTGGCCGCTGGATTTTTTATTTTATTTCGTTTGAGGATTGCTGCATTTCTTTTCAATCGAAAAAAAACACATATAGGACACTGTCCGCCGGGCCCGGTGTACGCACACGTAGCCAGCCAGCCAGGCCGCGTGGCAGGTGTGGTGGAGCCTTCATACAACTCGAAGCAGCACGGGACAAGTAGTAGTACAGGACACTGTCCACCGGGCCCGGCTCGGCTGTCAGGCAGGCAGGGCCTGCAACCCCAACGGGAAGTTGCAGTTGCACGACGACGACGAAATCTGTACGCTCCGTCTGCTGCCGCCGTTCATGCTTCCCTCCCGCCAAAGAAAGCCTCGGCGGCCCAGCAGCTGGCGGCGAAATTTCTCGAACAGCCTGGGCGGGACGGACGGAGGGCCCATCCTCCGCCATCTCCCTCCGCAACGATCCAAAACGGCCGGCCTTGGATGCGCGCCGGACGACGGATCACGCTCCGGCCTCCAGCAGTAGCCGTTGCTCCCGCCGCTGGGCCCACCGCGGCGGTTGCAAAGGCGGCAGAAAGGACGAGCGCGCCAGCCCGACTCACCCGCCATGTCTGCCGCCGCCGGTCCGGCCCGGCCCGCCCATCTGGATCCCGATCCCGGCCGCACCTCCCTCTCCCTGGCAGCCTGTACTTATCCGACCTCCGCCGTGCACGCCTCCCCTTCCTCCCAGCGTTTACGCAGGAACCTGCGCGCCAAAGTTGGACAAAAGTTTTCACCGGGGAGCAGCGGCCTTGGATCTGACCGAGCTCCGGCGTGCTTTACACACGCTTTTTACTTGCGTGCGCCACCGGACCACGGTCCACGGCAGCGGGCCACATGCGCTGCCGTTCGTACCGCCGTGCTGCATGCAGCAGGCGCGGGCGCGGGCGTGGGAGGGTCCAGCCCAGCGGCGATCAGGCCAACTCATCGTGCGACCTTAAATGGAGGTCCGTTTTGTCTTATTTTTATCTTTTTGGATAGGAATTTGGGATTGTATCTGGGCCTGTCCTGAGATGCGGTGGCTGTGCGCCTAGCACGCTGCCGCATCCTTTTGCCCCATCCTGTCCGTCAGGGCCAAGAAATGTCCAAATTTACATTAAAACTAATTTCAAACCTAAATTTTTGTCTGCAAATTAAAATAGTTTTACAACCCAATTAAAATTGTCTTTAATAAAATAGTGTTACAACCAAATCAAAATTGTCTTGACTGAATATAAAATGGACAAATAAATCTATTGGTTGCCAATGTGATCCCACACGTGCTCAACCAAGTCATTTTGAAGATTCACATGAGTGTGCCAATCACGCATCTCACGGTGGAATTGGGCAAACTGTTCAAATGTGACCGGGTCTTGGTGCAGGGGCTCAATATTTTCACCTTGATAATCAAATCCTTGGTCGAAGATACTCTCATCACGCTCGTCCTCGACGATCATGTTGTGCATGATCACACAAGCAGTCATCACCTCCCAAAGCTTCCCTTCATCCCATGACAGTGTAGGGTTTCGAACGATACCCCACCGGGATTGAAGCACACCAAAAGCATGTTCCACATCCTTTCTAACACTCTTTTGCATTTGGGCAAATCTCTTTCTCTTCTCACCTTGGGGTTTCGAGATTGTCTTCACAAAAGTTGACCACTGAGGATATATACCATCTACTAGATAGTATCCCTTGTTGTAATGGTGGCCGTTGATCTCAAAGTTGACAGGTGGGGAGTGGCCTTCTGCAAGCCTCGCGAAGACTGGAGAACGCTGCAGCATGTTGATATCATTGTGAGAACCTGCCATGCCGAAGAAAGAATGCCATATCCAAAGATCTTGTGATGCCACCGCTTCTAATATGACAGTGCACCCGTTAACATGCCCCTTGTACTGGCCCTGCCAAGCAAATGGACAGTTCTTCCACTCTCAGTGCATACAATCTATGCTGCCAAGCATACCTGAAAAGCCTCTAGCTGCGTTGGTCGCCAACAATCTCTCTGTATCAGCGGCAGTTGGCTGCCTCAAGTACTCTGGGCCAAAGACCTCGATCACAGCCTGACAAAACTTGTACATTGACATCAGACATGTTGTCTCACTCGTACGCACATACTCATCCACCAAATCGCCTGAAATTCCATATGCAAGCATGGGATGGCCGCGGTGCATTTCTGGTAGGAGGAGAATCCAAGCTTGCCAAGGGCATCCGTCTTGCACTCGAAGTATGGGTCATGAGCAACCACTCCCTCTCGGATACGATTGAACACATGCCTTGCCATACGAAAACGGCGACGAAATTTATCCGTCCTGAAGAGCGGGGTGTTGGCAAAGTAATCTGCATAGAGCAGGGCGTGGCCTCTCTCCCTGTTGCGGTTCAGGTTGGGAGCACGGCCAGGGAGTGACCCCCTGTACCGAGGAAGCTGCCGTTGAATATGGTCGTGAACGACCAGTGCAGCCACCACAAGATCGTCATCATCCGACGACGAATCGTCTGATGAATAAAGGAAGTGATGGAAGAAAAACTCGTCTCCACTGTCCATACCTTTGTTGGCAAAAGGTCGAACACCTTGCGGTCGTGGCGGCGAAGAGGCCGCGATGATCACCTCGATGCAGCGGGGTGGTTGCCGGCTGGCTACAGGCCGCTCTGGAGCTCTCGTCGGAATCTGCCTCGGCCGCCGTGGTACGTCGCCGGCAGTCGTGTCCCCTTTGCCACCGGCAAGGACGACGACGGCCAAACCTCTTCCGATCAACGACCAAAACTACGGTGGAAGCGCGGGCGTGGTGGCGGCCATGTCGAGACATGGTTTGGTATGGACGGCGGGGGGGCTGCGCGGTGAGGATGCGGCCGGAGAATAGCGGCGGCGCCGGCGGCGGGGCGGGGCGGGGAGAGAGGGTGAAGCGTTGGGAACGGAGGGACTGCTAGTGTCCCCGACAGGCGGGCCACGGGAGGGACAAGGGCGTGCGTCGAGGCCGTCCGCGCGCGTCCGTTTCACCCCAAACCGAGTACAAGTTTGAGCCGGAGATGAGTCGAAAGCGGACGGAATCCGAATATTTGTCCGTTTGCGCCCGTGCGCTGGTTCGTCTCATTTATCTCTTTTATTCCAAACAGACAGGGGCGGACAGAATAGGGTCGCGCGATGGAGTTGGCCTCGTATCCGCCCGCTGCGGCTCCGACTCCGACTCCCGTCGTTGGCCGGCTGGCTGGCTCACATGGCCTGGCTGTACGCCTGGTCCACGGTGTGTCGCTCCTGTGTGTGATGATGTTACCGGTACCTACCTACCGGAAGAAGGAATCTCATCCGTGATCCTAGCCGGGATAGCCATAGGGAGGTGAGTGAGGTGAGGTGGGAGTGGCAGCAGAATCATTGCTTGCGTTACGCTGCACCCTTGGGAAGAAAGGTGGCCGAGATGGGCGTGCAATAATTTCATTCATGAAAATGTCCATGCGACGTCATAATTCTGTTCTACGTAAGTTACTCGTAAAACATATTGTTAACAATAAATATTTATAATTTCATCGGGACTTGTTTGTGACCCTTGATTGATAGAGTGAGAGGCGGGATATTAAAGTGTAAGCATTTGGTGATAATGACAACTGCTATACTTCGATTGTAAGGCTGGAAACCCCAATGATATGCCCGACCCCAACTAAAACCCTAATGATTCATTCATCCACCCTCCCACAACCGCAAAGCCAGCGCCATCTTCTCATGTCATCTCATCTCATGTCCCTGACCAAAGCATATTCTCGAACACTTAATTTGTGTTGCAATCACTAAGTCAGTTCGCAATAAAACTAGCTTATCCATGACTCCCATTATCCATCCATCTACTCATTCTATAGTGGACAAGTTAAGCAACAGAAACGGGACAGCTCGAACCGGAAGCAAGCACGGCTGTCTCCACACCGATGCACAACAACCAGCACCACATTACATTTTTCTTGCACTTTTATTACAGTGGCCTTTTGCCATTGAAGACAGCGCCGCACCGCAGCTCGCTCAATAAAACCGGCCCTGTCCTGTCCTGTCCTCACACTCACTCATCACACTCCACCACCCCCATCCATCCATCCATCAGAGAAGAGAGAGAGAGAGGAGAGCGTCCGCACTCCGCAGCAGCCATGGCCAAGGAGGTGAGCGAGGAGCCGGAGCACGCCGCGCCGGCGCACAAGGACTACTCCGACCCGCCGCCGGCGCCGCTCTTCGACATGGGGGAGCTCCGGATGTGGTCCTTCTACCGGGCGCTCATCGCCGAGTTCGTCGCCACGCTGCTCTTCCTCTACATCACCGTCGCCACCGTCATCGGCTACAAGGTGCAGTCCGCGGCCGACCCGTGCGGCGGCGTCGGCGTGCTCGGCATCGCCTGGGCCTTCGGCGGCATGATCTTCGTCCTCGTCTACTGCACCGCCGGCATCTCGGGGGGCCACATCAACCCCGCGGTGACGTTCGGGCTGCTGCTGGCGCGCAAGGTGTCGCTGCTGCGCGCCGTGATGTACATCGTGGCGCAGTGCGCGGGCGGCATCGTGGGCGCCGGCATCGTCAAGGGCATCATGAGGGACGCGTACCAGGCCAACGGCGGCGGCGCCAACATGGTCGCCTCAGGGTTCTCCCGCGGCACGGCCCTCGGGGCGGAGATCGTCGGCACCTTCGTGCTCGTCTACACCGTCTTCTCCGCCACCGACCCCAAGCGCAGCGCCCGCGACTCCCACGTCCCCGTGCTCGCCCCGCTCCCCATCGGCTTCGCCGTCTTCATGGTGCACCTCGCCACCATCCCCATCACCGGCACCGGCATCAACCCCGCCAGGAGCCTCGGCGCCGCCGTCATCTACAACAAGAAGGCCGCATGGGACAACCACGTAATTAAGCTTCTTCCTCTCTCTCTCTCTCTCTCTCTCTCCATCTGTTTTCTTCTTCTACCTCTTCCTCTTGCAAGCAAGAAGCTAACCTCGTATATGCATGACATGACATGCAGTGGATCTTCTGGGTCGGCCCGTTCGTGGGAGCGCTGGCGGCGGCGGCGTACCACCAGTACATCCTCCGGGCGGCGGCCATCAAGGCGCTCGGCTCCTTCCGGAGCAGCCGGAGCAACTGAGCCGCCCGCCCGGCCGGCCAATAATTTAATGCAACGGTCACCCACCGCGCTAGCTAGCGTGTTGGCAGTACTGCTCCTCGTGTCCATCCGGCCTTCTCGTTCCAGTGTCCTCTCTGCGCATGCATGTGAGTGAGAGAAAGACCACCATGTTTTCACTCTTCAATTATTACTCCTTGTCACCGTTACTGTTGTCGAATTACATTAGTTACTACTGTTATTAGTGTTGGTGTTGGATGGATGATGAACCTGTAATGTAAAACCGCTGTGAGGGAGAATTGCTGCAATTTGGAACGTTAATTTATTTATTTATGGTGTGATGCATGCGTGTTTGCTGGAGTGCTGCTAGCTTATCCTGCTGGCTATCCTTGTCAGTGTATATTATGGCCTGTCTATATTTGTCAGTCGTATATGGCTTGCCTTTGTCTGTCATGCAATCATGTTTATCTATCCTGCGTCTGCGTGCGCGACGTCTTTAATCATGCGCGCCTTCTGGTGGCTTGGAGTGGAGTGTGTGCTAATGATTGCTTCTGGGATTGATTAAGAGACGTGGCCTGTTAATGGTGCCCTAATCAACAGAAGAAAATGAAATGATGTCCTAATCAACAAACACATGCTACAGTGCGTGCATGCATGCTCTGATGAAGGTGGTTGATGTGTCCAGAGAGTTCCACCAGGCTTTGTCTCCACCCACCGGCGCACGCTTATCCACAGACAGCCTGAATGTTAAGGCCAACTCCACCGCGCCACCTTAAATGGGTGTCTATTTTGTCCGGATTCTATCTATTTGGGTAAAGATTTGGGGTCGTGTTCGGCCGTGTTCTGTGATACGATGGCTGTGCGCCCAGCGCGCGGACGCATCTCTGGCTGTATCTTGTCCGCGTATTTTTCTTTGCAAGTCCTTAAGTTTTTTTTATCATTCATTTTTGATACATGATAATACATCATCATATTTTGACTAGTAAAGTAAGGTCAAAGAAAATAAGAACAACAAGAATATATTTTAGAAGATAGCCAACTTCCATAACTGCCTCCTTGAGTTGGGTTAGGGCCTTCTCGATGCACTCATTGTTGATCTGTGGAGGAGGCTCGATTTGGCATCCTCCTTTCTTCTTCAAGCCAGATGTAGATGTTGCTTCCTCACACCTAGTCTCGTGTCTAGCCTTTAATCTAGCAACAAGTGCACTTGTCTCATTTACGGCCTCTATGCTAGCTAAAAGTGCACGAACATGTATTAAATTTTGCTCTATCAATATATCGATGTACTTTTCTTCCCAATACCAAAACTTGCATCCCTTCTACACAACAAAATTTGAAGTTAGCACAACTAATCAAATCTAGATGTCACACCCTAGTTAGTTCAAGCATTAGAGTGTGCATCATGTTTAATTTCCTTTTAAGTTTGAAATGGGGATGACAGAACCCCCAACACCCCCCTGGAAACAACTAGGGTTTACTAAAATTATTTTCAATGAACCTGAAATGCCCTTCTAAAAAGTTCACTCTCTTTGTCTTGGGTTGGAACCTCTGGCAAAATTGGTGCACAATTTTCTAGGTCAACAGAAGGTCATTGAATTAAATCATAAGTATTTGATTTTGGGCATTTAAATGCTATAAAATAATTTAAATGCTCAAATAATTCTGGAAATAAATGTTCGCTGTTGGAAATATTCTAAACAGAGCCCACAATTATTTTCAGGATTTTTGGAAACGTTTTAGTATTTTTAATAAAGCCCAACAGTTGCAGAAAAAAATAGAAATCAGAAACAAATAAGAAAAAGAGAGAGGGAAACCCACCTGAGCCTCACCTGTGCTGGCCCAGCCCACCTGGCTCGGCCCAGCCGACTGGCCTTGCCAGTCGTTCTCCTCCTCCTGCCAGGAGGACGAGGAGCGCGTGGCCGGCGCCCGCGGCCACACGCCGGCCACCTCCTGCTTCTGCCGACGCCCTGGAGGCGTCTAGGGGTGCCACGCCGACCCCCACGTCCCCCTCTCTCCCTTCCTCACTCTCCCCCTCGTCTCCCTCACCCTCTCCCGCGATGGTCGAGCGCGATCCTCGCCGTCGTTCGCCGTAGTCGTCACCAGAGCTACCCCCTCGCCTCTCCGACAAGCCCATTAGCTCCGCGCTGCCGTCCTCGACCTCCTCGCCGACTCACGCGACGCCGGACGCCTCCAAGCACCTCCCCGACGCCTTCTTCTTCCTCGGTCCGCCGAGATCGTCGGCAACGCCCCGACGATGTCCGATCTCCCCCGAGCCCGCTGAGACGCGTTCTGCAACCGCTGTGAGCCCATCTTTCTTCTGCCCCTCTCCCCGCGCTTGTCCGTGTCCTCCAACCCCCTCTGCCATCGAGGCCGAGAGCTCGGCTCCGCCGACCATGTCGCCGCCGTGGCCACAGGCGCGTAAGCTCGAATCCGAGCACGCCTTCATCTTCCACGCGCTCCCAGGAGCCCGTAGCACCATTCCACGCGCCTCGCCGTGCCCCGTAGCCTTGGTTTCGGCCTCGCCCGAACTCCGGCGACCGCCAAGGTCGTCGCCGGCGATGTTTCCGGCCACCCTAGCTCCACCCACTGCCACCACTCGATGCGGTTTGCTCCCAGCTATGCATAGATGCTCTCCGCCGTCGTTTTGGTTGCCAGAGCACGAAACCCGCAGCCCTCCGCCGCGTCTGGCCTCGCCGGCGGCTAAACGCCGGCGAGTTTGACTCAGTTTGACCCCTGTGTAGGCCCAGGTAGACCCCCCGGAGTCTATGACAGGTGGGGCCGGTCTGCTAATTAGTTTAGGATTAGTTTTAACTAAGTTTAATTAGTTCAGTCACTGACATGTGGGCCCAGGCCCCACTGACAGCTAATTAGTGTTAATCTAATTCTGTTAACTAGTTGTGACACTGACAGAGAGGGCCCACCAGTCAGGTTTGACCTGGCCGACCCAGTTGACCCGCTAACGTCACATCTATGTCATGCTGACGCATTAATTCAATTACTGGATTTATTCTTTAAGAGGAAATTCCAGAAAATAGTCAAAACTTCTAAAAATCATAGAAAATCAACCATAGCTCCAATTGCAAAGATTTATATATGAAAAATGATCAGAAAAATTCAATCTATCCATCTGTAATGGTTTCATGCATGATAAAACAAGTTAACCTTGCTGTTTAAGCAGAATAAGGTGATGCTCTAATAAGGCCATGTTTAATGAGCTAATATTTGAATCTTTGATTCAAATGACTTCATCCCCTTCTGTTTTAGCTTGCATTAGGCCAAGACACTTTCATCTTGCCATGTCATAGCATGCATCTTATTGTTGCATATTGCCATGTGTTGATTATGCTTCGGTGTGTCTTTCGTGGTAGGTTCTGCCTCCGAGGATAACCCCGAGTATCCGTCTGAAGGGCAGTACCCTACTACCACTACAACAGGCAAGCAACCCATTGATCATTCCGATACAAACCCATGTTCCCGCTTCTGCTCTTGTTTACTGCATTAAGACAACGCGATTCAAACTGCTGTGTGCTACGGTAGTTGAACCCTTATCCTCTGCATGACCTGTCATTGCCACAGTAACTAGATGAAACCCACTAGCATGTGTAGGAGTTGATTGAGCCATGTATGTGATTCCTACCTTGCTATGCCTGCTATGCTTAGAGTTGTGTCAGGTCTGGTTCATCTGGGTGATGGGCTAGAGTGATATGATTATGTCGGTAATATGAGCGATGTGTTGAACATGTTTTGGTAAAGGTATCGATGAGAGGCCATGTAGGAGTACATGGTGGGTTGTTTCATTGAGACCGTCCATAAGAACTGAGATCTGTATGTGTGATTTAAGATGCAGTTACTATCGTACATTGGGCCCGAAACCAATGGACCCTCTCGACTTCTTAAATACCTTAGTACTCTGTCCAGGAGTTGCAAATAGTTTCTGGTGTTTGTAGGTTATGTGTTGGCGGCCATGCGTAGCGTTGACCCTAGGGGTGGGCTATGTTGCGGTAGATTCACCGTGGCATGGTGTACCGAGTCATCCGTTTGGTGTCTCGGGAACCCTGTTCACATCGTTCGGGGCCGTATGTGGAAACCTCGGCCGGACTCCCTGCGGATGGAACCTGGATAGGCGATACACCTGGACCAGAGACTTAAGTGTTTAGGTAGGCCGTGGCCGACACCCTCGCTGGGCTTCCGCTTGAAGGTTGCCGAGTACATGTCGTGTAAACGGCGGTAAGTGGTGAAAGCGTGTATGAAGAAGTGTACCCCTACAGGGTTAACATCATCTATTCGAATAGCCGCGTCCGCGGTAAAGGACTACTTGGTTGCCTATACAGTTCATAGACAAGTTAATGTATACTACTAAAAGACTCAAGATAAGTGTGAGTACCGAGGATGGCCCTCTCGTAGGATGACGAGAGAGGATCCCCGGTGGAGTATTGTGTTGGTGAGTAGTGGACTCGTGTGCGAAAACTATTTTACTAGTGGAGTAGCGTAGGATAGCTTAGCCAAGAGTCAAAGCTGGCTTGCTGCAATAACCCCACCACCTTCTTGAGAATGAGCATGTATATTAGGTTCTGATGTAAGACTTGCTGAGTACCTTTGTACTCATGTTTGCTTAATTACTGTTTTCAGACGACAACACCGCCCCCTCCGATGGGTTCTACGTAGACCTTGACGTCGACGAGTGACTAGCCACCCAGGTGGTGATCCTGGCCATGGAGGGCCCTATGTAGATAGACAGGCTTCGAGAAGCCTTCTTTCTTTCTAGTGTCTGTACTCAGACTAGTTGCTTCTGCATGTGCTTGTATGATTGTATGACTTGAGTGTCGGGTCTTGTGACCCCTATCTGTATGAACTTGTTATGTATGGCTCTCTGGAGCCTTTAAATAAAGTACTTGAGTTGTAGAGTTTTGTTGTGATGCCATGTTGTATGTACTCATATCGGGCATATTGTGTGTATGATTGAAATGCTTGGTATGAGTGGGATCCGACAATCTAGTTGTTTATCCTTGGCAGCCTTTCTTATGGGGAAATGTAGTCTAGTGTTCCTCGAGCCATAGTAGTCCGCTACAGCCCGGTTCACCGGAGTCCTGCTAGCCCAGCACTACTGCTCAGGACACTTGACTGGCCGACATGTGTTTCACGTCGTTCCTATGTCTGTCCCTTCAGGGAAATGTCACGTGGTGACATCCGGAGTCCCGCCTAGCCTGCTACAGCCCGGGTTCCCCGGAGTCCTGTTAGCCCAGTGCTACAGCCCGGAATCACTCGCTGATGACCGACATGCTCGATGTGATTCATGTATGCCTGTCTCCATAGGTCTGTGCCGCTTTGGGTTCATGACTAGCCATGTCGGCCCGGGTTCTCTGTCATATGGATGCTAGCGACACTATCATATACGTGAGCCAAAAGGCGCAAACGGTCCCGGGCCACGGTAAGGCGACACCCGTGGGATACTGTGCGTGAGGCCGCAAAGTGATATGAGGTGTTACCGGCTAGATCGATGTGGCTTGGAATCGGGGTCCTGAAAGCATTGGCATCAGAGCCGGACTGCCTGTTGGTTCGTTGAGCCAAACTGGTCGATGTCGAGTCTAGAAATGCTTTAGTTATATGTAGGGGAATTGATTGTGGGAGGGAACATAAGGCTCTTTTACTCCTTTACCTTATGCCCTCTGCTCTGAGTCATTCTCTTCTCATTCAACGTGGGTTAAGGACTAGGCTCTCTTCTTCTATCAGGTTCACGTGTTACTAGTCCGTAGTAGCTTATAGGATTGTTGTTACAAGTCCTAGTTCAGTTTCTACTATTTTTAGTATGTTGCTAATTCGATCAGAACCTTGATATGATGTTGTTGAGTGGTATTGCAAACTGTTGTGGATGTCTCAAATCTTTTTTTGAGCATTTACAGCTGTTATGCTGTCCAATTTTCCCTAGAAATTCTAATGACTTTGCATTGTGGTTGTGCTTTCAGATGGCCAACCATGCTCAAAACCAAGTGGTTCGCCTGACCCGGTGCCTCGACGTGCCCGGTCATACTGCTATGTTAGTCCGGGTAATGATCGAGACGGGTTACCGTTGGTATCCCGAATACACCGTCGAAGAGCAATTCCGAGACTTTAATCAAAGCCAATATTTCTGCACTGTCAGGATATTTCCTTCTTATCCTGGATCTACCGAGCCCCTTCACTGTTCCTATGGACTTGAGGTTACTGTTGAGATGGCTGTCCAGGATGCTGCCTATTCCATGATGACCATCATGCGAGTCCGGACTGGCTTGCTTCGGAACACCGACTTCAGTTACATGCCAGCTTCACTTCCGGGAGCGCAAGGGTATCTTCAGGCTATCTATGCTGACTCCACTCAGGAGGACTCATTAACTCGTACCACTGCCGAGATGCTCGAAGATAAGGACCGAGAGAATCGGGCCTTGAGGCTGGAGCTTTTCAATACCCGTGCTGATCATTGGGCCACATTGACTCGGTTTGCACCTGCGGTGCAACCTGGATGTATGGATACAAGGGATCTGTATCCTGTGAGATCTGCTCTGCCAGACATGGTGGATTGGCGTGATGTGGGAGGCATCACCCCACCCCGTGGTCCCCGCAGGCCACCGTTTGTTGGTCCAAGACCTCATCCTAGCCCCTATGGTCCACAGGCTCCTCAGGACCGTCTGTTCCTGGATGATCACGTTGAACTTCCAGGCTATGGAGGTGACTTCTATGAGGACTACTACGGAGCTGTCTGAGTTAGTAGTAGTATCACTAGTATTGTAGTAGTTGTATCTCCACTGTCCTGCGTGACTTGTGGAATGTGACTTTGTGTGTAATCAATTCCGGAGGTGTAGACAAATAATGTATAGGAGCTTGGAATGCCTCCGATGAGATGTAACGTCTTTCATCATAGTTGTACTGTAGCCTGGGCTTGTACTAAACTATGTATGATGTGTATGACCGTTGGTATATATATGGCAGTTTTATATTACCATGACATACGGATGGACATCTCTACATTACATGTTATCCATTACATTCTGCACTTCCTTGCTAAGTTTGAGCCATCCTTATCTAAACCGTTGTCTTGTTATCTCCTAGGATGGTCAACACCCGTAGCAACCCTGCTGCCTCGGAGCAGGGGGAAGCCAGTGCAGCTAGGGGTGAAAATCTGCCTCACCCGCCTTCTCTGGCCGAAGTGATGCTGGAGGCGGAAAGAAACAAGCGTGGGACTAACCGCCTGCTAGGGCGGATTGAGCAGAACACTGCACGCCATCAGCGAAATGACTTGGTGTCAATCAATGACTTTATCAAGCTGTACCCACCAAAGTTTAACCATTCCGTCGAGCCCCTCGACGCGGATGACTGGCTTCGCAACATTACCCACAAGCTACGTTCTGCTAACGTAGCCGAAGCCGACAATGTTACTTATGCTGCCTATCACCTCGAAGGCCCTGCTAGCCTCTGGTGGGAAAACTTCGAAGCTATGCGCCCGGTCGGCCAAATTACTACTTGGGCTGAATTCAGTGAAGCTTTCCGTGAACATCACATTCCGGAAGGTCTCATGGATCGCAAGAGGGAGGAGTTCTGCAATTTCACCCAAGGAAGACTGACTGTGGATGCATATAGTCGTGAATTTGGGAATCTGGCACGTTATGCCCCTGAAGAGGTATCTACTGACGCTAAGAAGCAGGCAAGGTTCCGCAAGGGACTTAGCCCTGAGCTTCGCCGCGATCTTCGTCTGCACGAGTGCACCTCCTTTCAGAAGTTGGTCAACAAAGCCATCAGTGCTGAGACAGGCCAGACTGATTATGATGCTTCACGCAAGCACTCCCATGATTTTGGCTCTTCATCCGGCTCTGGAGCTCAGAAGCGCCGGGTGTGGATCCCAAGCACGGCACTGCCACCCAGGTTCATCCCGAGGCCATCCTTTGAGGCACCTCGTCCCAACCAGCAATTTGCACCGCCCAAGCCCTATGGTGGCCCCGCTGCTAATGCTGCTCCACGCCCCAATGTGGTGACATGCTTCAAGTGTGGAGAGCCGGGTCACTATAGTCGAGAGTGTCCCCAGAACAACCCTAATCAAACTGGAAAGTCCGTTGGCCGTGGTAAGCCCGCGGGAAAGACATTCTACGCCAAGCCGGCCACCACTGCCCGTGGCCATGTCAACTATGTTTCAGCCGAGGAGGCTCATGAGGATCCTAACGTCGTCCTTGGTACGCTCCTTGTTAACTGCCATCCGGTATCTGTTCTTTTCGATACTGGAGCATCTCATTCATTCATATCCGAGAACTATGCTCGATTGCATAACACGACATTCTGTGACATGCCCACTTCCATGGTAATTCAAACTCCGGGTTCCAAATGGCAAACTTCTAGAGTAAGCCATGGGACCGAAATTCTTGTCGATAGACTTGTCTTCCTTGCTTCCTTAATAGCTCTCAAGTCCTCGGACATAAACATCATTTTGGGTATGGACTGGATGTCAGCTCATTATGCTAAGATTGATTGTGCCACTAGAACCGTTCAACTTACTCACCCATCGGGCAAGACAGTCAATGTCTTAACTCGAGTGGCCAAGAGCCAGCTTTACTCCCTAAATGCCAACCCCCTTCCAGACCTTGAGGATGTTCCGGTAGTCCGAGACTTTCCAGATGTCTTTCCAGAAGAACTGCCAGGTGTTCCACCTGACAGGGATGTTGAGTTTGTGATAGACCTTGTTCCAAGAACCGTTCCAATTTCTAGAAGACCCTACAAGATGGCACCCTTAGAACTAGCCGAGCTTAAGAACTAACTCGATGAGTCCTTGAAAAAGGGTTTCATCCGTCCTAGTTCCTCTCCTTGGGCTTGCCCCGTCCTCTTCGTCAAGAAGAAGGATGGAACGGATCGAATGGTTGTAGATTACCGACCTGTCAACCTGGTCACCATCAAGAACAAGTATCCGCTTCCCAGGATCAACGATCTGTATGATCAACTCGCTGGATCCTCAGTCTTTTCCAAGATGGATTTGAGGTTGGGCTACCATCAAATCAAAATCAGAAACGTGGACATTCCCAAAACGGCCTTTGTTACTTGTTATGGCCAATACGAGTACACCGTTATGTCCTTCGGTTTAACCAATGCCCCAAATACCTTCTCCCGGTTAATGAACTTGGTCTTCATGGAGTATTTGGATAAATTTGTCGTAGTATACCTCGATGACATACTCATCTACTCCAAGAATGAAGAGGAACATGCCAAACATCTAAAGCTGGTATTGATGAAACTTCGAGAGCATCGCCTTTATGCCACATTCTCCAAGTGTGAATTTTGGTTGCCAGAAGTGACCTATCTAGGCCATGTAATCTCTGGTAAGGGTATTGCTGTCAATCCCGAGCGAGTTCAAGCCATCCTTGATTGGACTCCACCTGAGACGGTCAAGCAAGTTCGGAGCTTCCTTGGCTTAGCGAGCTATTGCCGCCGCTTCGTCGAGAATTTCTCCAAGGTTGCTAAACCTCTAACTGAACTCCTCAAGAAAGATAAAAAGTTCGAGTGGACTCTACAGTGCGAGTTCAGTTTTCAGGAACTGAAAAGACGCCTGACATCTGCTCCCGTACTGGTACCACCAGATTTCTCCAAGGACTTTATTATCTATTGCGACGCCTCGCGACAAGGACTAGGTTGCATACTCATGCAAGATCGTCAGGTAATTGCCTATGCTTCATGGCAATTACACCCACATGAGGAAAATTATCCCACACATGATCTAGAGCTTGCAGCTGTAGTCCATGCACTCAAAACCTGGCGACATTACCCCTCGGTAATCGTTGCGAGATCTTCACCGATCACCAAATTTTGAAATATATTTTCACCCAACCAGATTTGAATCTCAGGCAAAGACATTGGGTCGAGTTGATCTCGGATTACGACTTAGGAATAACTTACACCCCGGGCAAAGCCAATGTCATGGCTGATGCACTAAGTCATAAATCCTATTGTAACAACCTGATGTTACAACAAAGTCAACCACTTCTCCATGAGGAATTTCGTAAGCTAAATCTTCACATTGTTCCTCGAGGATTCCTATCCACCCTGGTGGCGAAACCTACCCTTACGGATCAGATCATCAAGGCACAGAAGGTAGATCCGGGAATCTCCCGTATTAAGAGAAACATTAAGAAAGGAGTCGCGAATTGTTTCTCCATTGATGATCAAGGTGTCGTATACTTTGGAAATCGCCTAGTGGTTCCAAAGGCACGAAACCTGAGGCGACTGATACTTAAGGAAGCTCATGAATCCCCTCTCACCATTCACCCCGGTAGTACTAAAATGCATCAAGACCTACGCCAGAGGTTTTGGTGGACTAGGATGAAGAGAGAAATCACTCAATACATTGCTAATTGCGACGTTTGTCGTCGTGTTAAAACAGAGCATCAACAGCCTGCTGGCACCCTTCAACCTTTGGCTATTCCTGAGTGGAAATGGGACAAAATCAGTATGGATTTCATCACTGGGTTTCCCAGGACCAAGAGAGGGAATAATGCCATCTTCGTCGTGATCGACCGTCTTTCCAAAGTAGCCCACTTTCTACCTGTTCATGAGAGTATCACCGCTAGCCAGCTAGCCGATTTATACATCTCCCGAATAGTGTCTCTTCATGGTGTTCCATTGGAAATTAACTCAGACCGTGGGAGTCTCTTCACCTCTCGATTTTGGGAAAGTTTCCAAAATGCTATGGGGACTCATCTCTCCTTTAGCACCGCCTTCCATCCTCAGTCAAGTGGTCAAGTAGAACGAGTCAATCAAATTCTGGAAGAGATGCTCCGAGCCTCTGTCATCTCGTTCGGAATGGGTTGGGAGAATTGCATTCCATTCGCGGAGTTTGCTTATAACAATAGTTATCAAGCCAGCTTGGGCAAGGCTCCTTTCTAAGTTCTCTATGGACGAAAATGTCGAACGCCTCTTAACTGGTCAGACACCGGGGAAATACAACTCTTTGGCCCGGATATGATTCAGGAAGCAGAAGAACAGGTTCGCGTTATTCGTGAGAAATTGAAAATAGCCCAATCTCGTCAAAAGAGTCAATATGATCACAAACATAAGCCTATGACTTATGAAGTCGGCGAGAAGGCTTACCTTCGGGTTACTCCGTTAAAGGGAACCCATCGTTTCGGTATCAAAGGCAAATTGGCTCCTTGTTACATTGGACCCTTTCGCATTCTTGCCAAACGGGGAGAAGTTGCCTACCAATTGGAACTACCTTCGCATCTTTCCAGAGTTCACGATGTCTTCCACGTTTCTCAACTCAGGCGTTGCTTCGCGGATCCTATCCGTGGAGTGGACCACGAAACGCTTGATCTACAAGATAACCTCTCATATCGGGAATATCCCGTTCGTATCCTTGATCAAGCCGAGCGTACACTCGACGTCGTAATATCAAGTTTTGCAAGGTTCAATGGTCACACCATTCCGAGAAAGGGGCCACTTGGGAAAGGGAGGATCGTCTTCGACTCGAGTACCCCACCTTCTTTCCGGAGGATCCTAAATCTCGGGACGAGATTCTTTTGAGTGGGGGGTGAGTTGTCACACCCTAGCTAGTTCAAGCATTAGAGTGTGCATCATGTTTAATTTCCTTTTAAGTTTGAAATGGGGATGACAGGACCCCCAACACCCCCCTGGAAACAACTAGGGTTTACTAAAATTATTTTCAATGAACATGAAATGCCCTTCTAAAAAGTTCACTCTCTTTGTCTTGGGTTGGAACCTCTGGCAAAATTGGTGCACAATTTTCTAGGTCAACAGAAGGTCATTGAATTAAATCATAAGTATTTGATTTTGGGCATTTAAATGCTATAAAATAATTTAAATGCTCAAATAATTCTGGAAATAAATGTTCGCTGTTGGAAATATTCTAAACAGAGCCCACAATTATTTTCAGGATTTTTGGAAACGTTTTAGTATTTTTAATAAAGCCCAACAGTTGCAGAAAAAAATAGAAATCAGAAACAAATAAGAAAAAGAGAGAGGGAAACCCACCTGGGCCTCACCTGTGCTGGCCCAGCCCACCTGGCTCGGCCCAGCCGACTGGCCTTGCCAGTCGTCCTCCTCCTCCCGCCAGGAGGACGAGGAGCGCGTGGCCGGCGCCCGCGGCCACACGCCGGCCACCTCCTGCTTCTGCCGACGCCCTGGAGGCGTCTAGGGGTGCCACGCTGACCCCCACGCCCCCCTCTCTCCCTTCCTCACTCTCCCCCTCGTCTCCCTCACCCTCTCCCGCGATGGCTGAGCGCGATCCTCGCCACCGTTCGCCGTAGTCATCACCAGAGCCACCCCCTCACCTCTCCGACAAGCCCATTAGCTCCGCGCTGCCGTCCTCGACCTCCTCGTCGACTCATGCGACGCCGGACGCCTCCAAGCACCTCCCCGACGCCTTCTTCTTCCTCGGTCCGCCGAGATTGCCGGCAACGCCCCGACGATGTCTGACCTCCCGCGAGCCCGCTGAGACGCGTTCTGCAACCGCTGTGAGCCCATCTTTCTTCCGCCCCTCTCCCCGCGCTCGTCCGTGTCCTCCAACCCCCTCTGCCATCGAGGCCGAGAGCTCGGCTCCGCCGGCCATGTCGCCGCCATGGCCACAGGCGCGTAAGCTCGAATCCGAGCACGCCTTCATCTTCCACGCGCTCCCAGGAGCCCGTAGCACCATTCCAGGCGCCTCGCCGTGCCCCGCAGCCTTGGTTTCGGCCTCGCCCGAACTCCGGCGGCGGCCAAGGTCGTCGCCGGCGATGTTTCCGGCCACCCTAGCTCCACCCACTGCCACCACTCGATGCGGTTTGCTCCCAGCTATGCGTAGATGCTCTCCGCCGTCATTTTGGTTGCCGGAGCACGAAACCCGCAGCCCTTCGCCGCGTCTGGCCTCGCCGGTGGCTAAACGCCGGCGAGTTTGACTTAGGTTGACCCCTGTGTGGGCCCAGGTAGACCCCCCCTGAGTCTATGACAGGTGGGGCCGGTCTGCTAATTAGTTTAGGATTAGTTTTAACTAAGTTTAATTAGTTCAGTCACTGACATGTGGGCCCAGGCCCCACTGACAGCTAATTAGTGTTAATCTAATTCTGTTAACTAGTTGTGACACTGACAGAGAGGGCCCACCAGTCAGGTTTAACCTGGCCGACGCAGTTGACCCGCTGATGTCACATCTATGTCATGCTGGCGCATTAATTCAATTACTGGATTTATTCTTTAATAGGAAATTCTAGAAAATAGTCAAAACTTCTAAAAATCATAGAAAATCAACCATAGCTCCAAATGCAAAGATTTATATATGAAAAATGATCAGAAAAATTCAATCTATCCACCTGTAATGGTTTCATGCATGACAAAACAAGTTAACATTGTTGTTTAAGCAGAATAAGGTGATGCTCTAATAAGGCCATGTTTAATGAGCTAATATTTGAATCTTTGATTCAAATGACTTCATCCCCTTCTGTTTTAGCTTGCATTAGGCCAAGACACTTTCATCTTGCCATGTCATAGCATGCATCTTATTGTTGCATATTGCCATGTGTTGATTATGCTTCGGTGTGTCTTTCGTGGTAGGTTCTGCCTCCGAGGATAACCCCGAGTATCCGTCTGAAGGGCAGTACCCTACTACCACTACAACAGGCAATCAAACCATTGATCATTCCGATACAAACCCATGTTCCCGCTTCTGCTCTTGTTTACTGCATTAAGACAACGCGATTCAAACTGCTGTGTGCTATGGTAGTTGAACCCTTATCCTCTGCATGACCTGTCATTGCCACAGTAACTAGATGAAACCCACTAGCATGTGTAGGAGTTGATTGAGCCATGTATGTGATTCCTACCTTGCTATGCCTGCTATGCTTAGAGTTGTGTCAGGTCTGGTTCATCTGGGTGATGGGCTAGAGTGATATGATTATGTCGGTAATATGAGGGATGTGTTGAACATGTTTTGGTAAAGGTATCGATGAGAGGCCATGTAGGAGTACATGGTGGGTTGTTTCATTGAGACCGTCCATAAGAATTGAGATCTGTATGTGTGATTTAAGATGCAGTTACTACCGTACATTGGGCCCGAAACCAATGGACCCTCTCGGCTTCTTAAATACCTTAGTACTCTGTCCAGGAGTTGCAAATAGTTTCTGGTGTTTGTAGGTTATGTGTTGGCGGCCATGTGTAGCGTTGACCCTAGGGGTGGGCTATGTTGCGGTAGATACACCGTGGCACGGTGTACCGAGTCACCCGTTTGGTGTCTCGGGAACCCTGTTCACATCGTTCGGGGCCGTATGTGGAAACCTCGGCCGGACTCCTTGCGGATGGAACCTGGATAGGCGATACACCTGGACCAGAGACTTAAGTGTTTAGGTAGGCCGTGGCCGACACCCTCGCTGGGCTTCCGCTTGAAGGTTGCCGAGTACATGTCGTGTAAACGGCGGTAAGTGGTGAAAGCGTGTATGAAGAAGTGTACCCCTACAGGGTTAACATCATCTATTCGAATAGCCCCGTCCGCGGTAAAGGACTACTTGGTTGCCTATACAGTTCATAGACAAGTTAATGGATACTACTAAAAGACTCAAGATAAGTGTGAGTACCGAGGATGGCCCTCTCGTAGGATGACGAGAGAGGATCCCCGGTGGAGTATTGTGTTGGTGAGTAGTGGACTCGTGTGCGAAAACTATTTTACTAGTGGAGTAGCGTAGGATAGCTTAGCCAAGAGTCAAAGCTGGCTTGCTGCAATAAACCCACCACCTTCTTGAGAATGAGCATGTATATTAGGTTCTGATGTAAGACTTGCTGAGTACCTTTGTACTCATGTTTGCTTAATTACTGTTTTCAGACGACAACACCGCCCCCTCCGATGGGTTCTACGTAGACCTTGACGTCGACGAGTGACTAGCCACCCAGGTGGTGATCCTGGCCATGGAGGGCCCTATGTAGATAGACAGGCTTCGACAAGCCTTCTTTCTTTCTAGTGTCTGTACTCAGACTAGTTGCTTCCGCATGTGCTTGTATGATTGTATGACTTGAGTGTCGGGTCTTGTGACCCCTATCTGTATGAACTTGTTATGTATGGCTCTCTGGAGCCTTTAAATAAAGTACTTGAGTTGTAGAGTTTTGTTGTGATGCCATGTTGTATGTACTCATATCGGGCATATTGTGTGTATGATTGAAATGCTTGGTATGAGTGGGATCCGACAATCTAGTTGTTTATCCTTGGCAGCCTTTCTTATGGGGAAATGTAGTCTAGTGTTCCTCGAGCCATAGTAGTCCGCTACAGCCCGGTTCACCGGAGTCCTGCTAGCCCAGCACTACTGCTCAGGACACTTGACTGGCCGGCATGTGTTTCACGTCGTTCCTATGTCTGTCCCTTTAGGGAAATGTCACGCGGTGACATCCGGAGTCCTGCCTAGCCTGCTACAGCCCGGGTTCCCCGGAGTCCTGTTAGCCCAGTGCTACAGCCCGGAATCACTCGCTGATGACCGACATGCTCGATGTGATTCATGTATGCCTGTCTCCATAGGTCTGTGCCACTTTGGGTTCACGACTAGCCATGTCGGCCCGGGTTCTCTGTCATATGGATGCTAGCGACACTATCATATACATGAGCCAAAAGGCGCAAACGGTCCCGGGCCACGGTAAGGCGACACCCGTGGGATACCGTGCGTGAGGCCGCAAAGTGATATGAGGTGTTACCGGCTAGATTGATGTGGCTTGGAATCGGGGTCCTGACACTACAGCACAGACCGAAGCTAAAAAAAGCACATACACCGTCGTTTAAGCACTTGATGAACACCCATCTGGGATGTTACGGCGTTGTAGACACACGGCGCACGACCATCCTTGGGCAGTGGTCGCACTTAATGAGTGGCAACGGTGCGCCGGCGAGCTTTTGGGCAAGCACCGAGCCCGGCCGACCGCCATTCGTGTATCTGCCGGCGGACCACCGACGGTGCAGATCCGAGTGGCTAGAGGAGGAGCCACTGCCTGGATGTGGCCTTGCGGCCCTGCCAGGGACTTCCAGCGAGGTGCCCAGCCAGTCCATGGCGCGGCCCGGCCAAGCTCAAGACCGACCGGATCTGCCCCAAATCCGTCCGGCGGGTGCGCACACCAGGTGGCCGTGGTTGGGTAGCTCGGCGGCGCCGAGGGGAAGGGGATGGACGAGCTCGCGTCTGAACTGCACGGCTGCAATGGCATCAGCGGCGACGACGGCAGCATGGGGAAGAGTGGGGAAGAGTGGACGGGGTGCGGCCGGAGGGAGGGAGGAGGCGGATAGAAAAATGCCCACCCTGTGCCACCGACGGGCGGGCCAGGGGAGGACACGCGCAGACGACCCGCGCGTCCGCGTGGTGTCCGTTTCACCCAAAAGTGGCGCAAACTTGGGCCGCGGATGGTTTGAAAGCGGACACAAAACGGACAAAAGTCTGTTTGCTCCCGCGTGTTGAGCCGCCTCGTTTGTCCGTTTTACCCCAAACGGACGGGGCCGGACAGGATAGGTCGCGCGGTGGAGTTGGCCTAACTAACGGCTAGGGTAGTAGGGTTGAACGCCATGGACGTTTTGCTTGAGAAGATCAGGCCAGGATATGCAAGTTTGACGGTGTTCAGTTCTGTTCTTTACCATGGGGCAGGGTGGGGTAGCCCCGGTTCCTTCTCTCCATTGTCTAGGTCATTACTCTGCCGGGTGAGTCGGCGTCGAGGATCTACAGATTTGTGTACAGGTGAGGTCTTCAAGCCGACAGTGAAGGTCTTGCCGGGAGTCTTGTTTCTTCAGCTATGTCCACGTCATGTGGGTGGTTCTTCCTCCATCACCATTGTGGAGCCGGAAGTTTTTGTGTTGGAAGTAGCTGGCGTTGCGGCACCGGTATCAACCGAGAAATGGTTGATACTTTTGGAGCCTCTCGGCGGTGCTATTGCTAAGGACTTGTGACGCCCCCGATTCAATCGTACACTAATCATACACGCAAACGTGTACGATCAAGATCAGGGATTCACGGGAAGATATCACAACACAACTCTACAAATAAAATAAGTCATACAAGCATCATATTACAAGCCAGGGGCCTCGAGGGCTCGAATACAAGAGCTCGATCATAGACAAGTCAGCGAAAGCAACAATATCTGAGTACAAACATAAGTTAAACAAGTTGCCATAAGATGGCTAGCACAAACTGGGATACAGATCAAAAGAGGCGCAGGCCTCCTGCCTGGGATCCTCCTAAACTACTCCTAGTCGTCATCAACGGGCTGCACGTAGTAGTAGGCACCTCTCGAGTAGTAGTAGTCGTCATCGACGGTGGCGTCCGGCTCCTGGGCTCCAACGCCTGGTCGTAGCAATCAGGTATAGAAAGGAGGAAAAGAAGGAACAAAGCAACCGTGAGTACTCATCCAAAGTACTCGCAAGCAAGGAGCTACACTACATATGTATGCATTGGTATCAAATGGAATAAGGGTATCTTATGTGGACTGAACTGCAGAATGTCGGAATAAGAGGGGGATAGCTAGTCCTATCGAAGACTACGCTTTTGGTAACCTCCATCTTGCAGCAGGAGAAGAGAGTAGATGGTAAGTTCACCAAGTAGCATCGCATAGCATAATCCTAACCGATGATCATCCCTTTGTCGCCCTGTGAGAGAGCGATCACCGGTTGTATCTGGCACTTGGAAGGGTGTGTTTTATTAAGTATCCGGTTCTGGTTGTCATAAGGTCAAGGTACAACTCCAAGTCGTCCTGTTACCGAAGATCACAGCTATTCGAATAGATTAACTTCCCTGCAGGGGTGCACCACATTTCCCAACACGCTCGATCCCCTTTGTCCGGACACACTTTCCTGGGTCATGCCCGGCCTCGGAAGATCAACACGTCGCAACCCTACCTAGACACAACCGAGAGGTCAGCACGCCGGTCTAAATCCTATGGCGCAGGGGTCTGGGCCCATTGATGAAGACATGTACCTAGGGTAGGGACACGGGCCTGACCCAAGAGTCCTACTCTAGGACACCCCTGGGAGAAATCACCTTTCAATCGACTTGAAGGCGTCCCACTCGACGGGCTCAAGACACTCGACCAAGAAGCTATCACTCGACCGCCAGGAGATCAGCAGTCGCTCTATAGGCAAACGGTCAGCCGTTAAGTAGTCTTCATGGTCATTATAGCACTTTATTAGAGGCGTTACCAGTAACGCCCAATCATAAATGTACTTTAAACCCTGCATTAGTGAGGGCAGGAGGGGGCCGGCGAACTCTATATAAGCCACCCCCCTCCTCAGTAGGAAGGGTTCGCACCCCTGTAATCTATACACGCATAATCCAGTCGACCGCCTCCGGGCTCCGAGACGTAGGGCTATTACTTCCTCCGAGAAGGGCCTGAACTCGTAAACCTCGCGTGTAACAACTTCCCAATAGCTAGGATCTCGCCTCTCCATACTCACCCCCCTACATCACTGTCAGGGTTAGAACCACGACAGTTGGCGCCCACCGTGGGGCCAGAATCTTAGCGCTTAGTTGGAGAAGTTGCGATCTTTTCCGATCCCTTTGATCATGGTTTCTTGCGGAGTTTTGGTGGGGAGCTCCGAGATCCGTCTCGGCACGCTTACCTTCATCGTCGACGACTCCGCCTGGCTTCAGGAGGCACCGCTCGACATCGACGCGCTCCCCGCCCGCGGTGCGACGCATTTCCGCGCATGCGTTCGCGGCGTCCTCCTGCGGCAACCGTCGACCCAATATGGGTCGGCCCCCGTATCGTCTCCCCGCCCTGTCTCCCACCAGCACAAGCGCTCCGGTCGGTCAAGACTTCAGCGGTGGGTGAGGCACGCCGTGGCCCGCCAATCGGCAGCCTCGCAAGTCGCGGCCATCGAGCCCGTCGAATCCCTCTACGGCCTGTTCGATCTGTCGACTGGCTCCGTGGAGACCGCATCCGAGTGCGACAACGGCGATCCAGCGGCTGAGGTTCTGGCGGTCGATGGGACACACAGTCCCCCTGGTTTCCCTCGCACTGACGGAGGCGCGGGTGGTGGCGATCCGTCGCATCCCCACGACGAATATCTCCCCGAACCTCTCACGTCATTGCAGCGAGAGGAGCCTCGCCGCCGGAACATGGACGCGCTCCGCGCTCCTATCGTCGGAGAGACCCCCGAGGCCCGGGCCTTGGAGGAGGCGCGTTTGGCCAACTTGGCCGAGCGCACTCGACTGGAGAATCTCCAGCGAGCACTCGACGAGCGAGCGCGTCAGCGGGCTCCCGAGTCTAGTCGACGCCAGCTCTTCCCACCGACGCAGGTATATCGAACCCCAGTTCAGAATCTGGCCGCCGTGGCCCGTATAGCAGAATCGATTCAGCCCTCCCAGTCGGAGGCTGGCAGGGGCTTGTTACAGATCAGAGCATTGCTCCGGGCGGCGGGAGACCAGAATTCCGCTGTCTCTCAGTCGCGGAATAGGATCCACGGTCGGTCTGTCGCAACAGATACAGTCGAGTCAGCTCACAGCCCGAGATCGCCCCCGAGGCGTGAGGGACGTAGTGGCCAACATGATCAGTACAGGAGGAATGAGCAGTATGATCACCGATTCGACCGCGATGATCGACGTCGAGTGCCAACCCCTCCCCCGAGGAGTGGGTCGTATGCGCCTCGACGGCAAGATTATAGACGCCCTCATAGTGTTGGACAGAGGATTCCAGTCGACCCCAGAGACCCAGGCTTTGATGCGAGATCCATCCTCGTTCAAGGTTTGGTTGACAGGAACAGAGCTCATCGAGAAGGCCACAACAGAGATGCGCCTGCCAGCAGCAGAGTACGTGCTTCAGGGCCAGAGTGTTTCAGTCGAGCCATCAGAGCCGCAGTGATACCTCCCAATTTCAGGTTGGAAACTGGAATCAGCAAGTTCACCGGGGAATCTAAGCCTGACACCTGGCTCGAAGATTACCGAGTGGCTGTACAGATTGGTGGCGGCAATGACGAGGTGGCCATGAAGCATTTGCCTCTCATGTTAGAGGGCTCGGCCAGAGCATGGCTAAATCAGTTGGCACCCAGCAGCATTTACACTTGGGAGGACCTCTCCCGAGTGTTTGTCACAACCTTTGAAGGAACATGCAAGCGACCTGCAGGCCTAACCGAGCTGCGGTCTTGCGTGCAGAAGCCGAATGAAACTCTGAGGGAATACATCCAGAGGTGGATCACACTGCATCACTCGGTTGAGAACGTGCCGGACCATCAAGCGGTTTGTGCCTTCAAGGAAGGTGTTAAATACAGAGAGTTGAATCTGAAGTTCGGTCGAACTGGAGAGATGTCTCTGAATCGGATGATGGAGATTGCCACCAAGTATGCTAACGGAGAAGACGAAGATCGACTCCGGAGTGGCAAGCAGAAAGCAGTCGCCCAGGAAACTGGAGGCAATTCCAGTCGGAAGCAGAAGCGGAAGGCCGAGCCAGCCGCTCCTGGGGAGGCCCTGGCCGTAGCCCAGGGAAACTTCAAGGGAAAACCCAAGGGCACCTGGAAGCCCAAAAAAGTCAAGGATCAAGATGGAAACGATGTTTTGGATCTGCCATGTCACATCCACACCAAGAAGGATGAAGAGGGCAATTTCATTTACCCAAAGCATACCACTCGACAGTGCCGGCTCCTGATCCAGCAGTTCCAAGGAAAACAGTCCAAGGACAAGGAAAAAGAGTCGGACAGAATCGAGGATAAGGAAGACAGTGACGATGGATACCCCCAAGTCAATTCCACCCTGATGATTTTTGCCGATGTCGAAAGCAAAAGTCGACTGAAAGTCATTAACCGAGAGGTGAACATGGTTGCCCCGGCAACACCCAGTTACCTGAAGTGGTCCCAGACTGCCATCACATTCGACCAGTCTGATCACCCAACGCACATTGCCACCCCTGGGAGGCAAGCTTTGGTGGTCGACCCAATTGTTGAAGGCACCCGACTGACTAAAGTCCTGATGGATGGAGGCAGTGGCCTGAACATACTATATGCTGAAACATTGAAAGGAATGGGCATTCCGATGTCCAGACTCAGCACCAGTAACATGAGTTTCCATGGAGTCATTCCGGGGAAGAAAGCCCAATCACTCGGCCAGATCGCTCTTGATGTGGTTTTTGGTGATTCAAAGAATTACCGCAAGGAAAAGTTGACATTCGAGGTCATGGACTTCCGAAGTGCTTATCACGCCATTTTGGGCAGGCCAGCTTACGCACGCTTCATGGCCCGGCCATGTTACGTGTACCTCAAACTGAAGATGCCTGGCCCCAAAGGTGTGATCACTGTCACGGGCAATCGGAAAAAGGCGGAAGAGTGCTTTCAGAAGGGCTCAAAGATTGCAGATGCTCAGATGGCAGTGGTCGAGTTGCAAGAGTACCAAAAGACTGCCGACCCAAGCGAGTTGCTACGAGCCAAGAAGCCTGCTTCAGAATCAACTTTTCAGTCGTCCGGTGAAACGAAAACAATCGACGTTCACCCGACCGACCCCGATGCTGCCCCGACTCACATCTCAACGACGCTTGACTCCAAATAGGAGGAAGCGCTCATCCAGCTCCTCCGTGAGAACTGGGACATCTTCGCATGGAAACCCTCCGACATGCCTGGAGTTTCTAGGGGGCTGGCTGAGCACCGTCTACGGGTCGACCCAAAATTCAAGCCTGTGAAGGAACATCTTCGGCGGTCCGCCGTCCAGAAGAAGCAAGCCATTGGCGAGGAGGACCATCTTCAGCGTCAGCTTATTCCGGGTACCATCAGATCCGTCTGTATGGACCCGACGAAATCAAAACAGCTTTCATCACCCCATTCGGATGCTTCTGTTATGTCACCATGCCGTTCGGCCTCAAGAACGCCGGAGCCACGTTCATGAGAATGATCCAGAAGTGTTTACTCACTCAAATCAGTCGGAATGTGGAGGCATACATGGATGATATTGTGGTCAAGTCACGGAAAGGTTCCGACCTGCGAGCTGACCTTGCCGAAACTTTTGCCAACCTCAGGAGGTATGATATCAAGCTCAATCCATCAAAATGCACATTTGGAGTTCCAGGCGGAAAGTTACTCGGTTTTCTCATTTCCGAACGAGGGATCGACGCCAATCCTGAGAAGATTGGCACCATACTCCGGATGAAGCGTCCTGTACGCGTGCACGATGTCCAAAAGCTTACAGGCTGCCTGGCCGCTTTAAGTCGATTCATTTCTCGTCTCGGTGAGAAGGCATTGCCTCTCTACCGACTGATGAAGAAGTCTGACAAGTTCGAGTGGACTCCAGAAGCTGACGCAGCGTTTGCAGAACTCAAAGCTCTGCTCTCCACCCAGCCGGTGCTTGCTGCCCCAATCAGCAAAGAGCCTCTGCTGCTGTACATTGCGGCCACAGGACAAGTTGTTAGTACAGTACTCACGGTCGAGCGGGAAGAAGAAGGAAAGACCTTCAGAGTTCAGCGCCCAGTCTATTATCTGTCTGAAGTTTTGACCCCTTCAAAACAAAGATACCCTCACTATCAGAAGCTTGTATATGGGATTTACATGACCACGAAGAAGGTTGCACACTACTTCTCTGACCATTCCATTACAGCCGTCAGCGACGCCCCACTATCAGAGATTCTGCATAACAGAGATGCAACTGGTCGAGTGGCCAAGTGGGTGATTGAACTCCTTCCCCTAGATATCAAGTTTGAAGCAAAGAAGGCTATCAAGTCCCAAGCAATCGCAGATTTCATCGCCGAGTGGATTGAACAGCAACTTCCGACTCAAGTTCACTCGGAGCATTGGACCATGTTTTTCGACGGATCTAAGATGTTGAATGGTTCTGGTGCTGGGGTAGTTCTAGTCTCCCCCCGAGGAGATAAGCTCAGATATGTTCTCCAGATTCACTTCGATTCCTCCAACAATGAAGCAGAGTATGAAGCACTTTTGTATGGGTTGCGCATGGCCATTTCACTCGGCGTCCATCGCCTCATGGTCTATGGCGACTCAGATTTGGTGGTTAATCAGGTGATGAAGGAGTGGGACGTCAGAAGTCCAGCTATGACTGGTTATTGCAATGCAGTGAGAAAGCTAGAAAAGAAATTCGAGGGGTTAGAGCTTCATCACATCCCCCGACTGAAAAACCAAGCAGCTGATGACCTGGCAAAGATAGGCTCCAAGCGAGAAGCCATTCCCAGCAATGTGTTTTTGGAGCACATCCGCTCGCCATCAGTCCAGGAAGATCCTTTCACAGAAGAAGCCCCACAACCGAAAAGTGCCACAGATCCGACTGAAGTCGAAGTTCCTGCTGTGGTCGACCTGATCATGGAAGTCTTGGCCGTCACTCCCGACTGGACGATACCATACATCGCATATATCCTAAGGAAAGAACTCCCAGAAGACGAGGGAGAGGCTCGACAGATCGTCCGCCGATCTAAGGCCTTCACGGTCATAAAGGGGCAGTTGTATAGAGAAAGCGCGACTGGAATCGGTCAGAAGTGCATTACACCAGAAGAAGGTCGGATAATCCTTGATGATGTCCACTCGGGAACCTGCGGCCACCATGCGTCCTCTCGGACCATTGTGGCTAAAGCATACCGAGCGGGATTCTTCTGGCCTAGAGCAAATGAGATGGCAAAAGAGATAGTCGACAAGTGCGGAGGATGCCAGTTCTACTCCAACATGTCACACAAGCCTGCATCGGCCCTGAAGACCATTCCTCTCGTCTGGCCATTCGCTGTCTGGGGACTGGACATGGTCGGTCCACTGAGAACAGGCAGGAGTGGGTTCACGCATGTGCTTGTGGCAGTCGACAAGTTCACCAAATGGATCGAAGCCAAGCCTATCAAGAACCTCGATGCTGGCACTGCTATCAGTTTCGTCAAAGGACTAACATTCAGATATGGAGTCCTTCATAGCATCATCACCGACAATGGGTCAAACTTCGATTCGGACCAGTTCAGAGCTTTTTGCGCCGCTCAAGGCACACGAGTCGACTATGCGTCGGTCACGCATCCTCAGTCGAATGGGCAAGCTGAGAGAGCAAATGGTCTGATTCTTAAAGGACTGAAACCTCGGCTGATGCGTGATCTCAAGCACGCGGCAGGTGCTTGGGTCGACGAGCTTCCGTCAGTCCTGTGGGATTGAGGACCACCCCCAACCGGTCGACTGGAAGAACTCCATTCTTTCTGGTTTATGGAGCCGAAGCGGTTCTGCCAAGTGATCTTCTTCACAACGCGCCCCGAGTCGAGCTTTACACCGAAGGCGAAGCAGAACAGGCCCGGCAAGACGCAGTCGACCTCCTCGAAGAAGAGAGGGAGATGTCCATGATCAGATCGACCATTTATCAGCAAGACTTGCGTCGATTCCACGCCCGGCATGTGAAGGGTCGAGCTTTCCAAGAAGGAGATTTGGTCCTCCAAGTGGATCAACAGAAACCACACAAGCTTGCTCCTACTTGGGAAGGCCCCTTCATCATCACCAGAGTCCTCCACAACGGAGCGTATCATCTCTACAATGTTGATCGCCAGATCGACGAGCCGCGAGCTTGGAATGCGGAACTACTCCGCCCCTTTTACACTTAAGTTCCTTCCCATAAAGATGTAATAAGAGAAACTCCCGCAGTTCCTTTTTATCAAAGTCAAGAGTGTTCCTGTTTACATACGAGAACCCCCAGTGGGCGACTTAGCCGCGAACCCGTTTCGCCTAAGTTTAAAAAATCCTACCGAGTGGAGAGCAAACCTCCCACTCGGGGGCTTAGCTGCAGTCCAGCACTCGCCTAAGCTCTCCTACAAAGAGACTTAGCTGCGGTCAGCACTTGCCTAAGTTTTAAAAATCCTACCGAGTGGAGAGCAAACCTCCCACTCGGAGGCTTAGCTGCAGTCCAGCACTCGCCTAAGCTCTCCTACGAAGAGACTTAGCTGCGGTCAGCACTCGCCTAAGTTTAAAAAATCCTACCGAGTGGAGAGCAAACCTCCCACTCGGAGGCTTAGCTGCAGTCCAGCACTCGCCTAAGCTCTCCTACGAAGAGACTTAGCTGCGGTCAGCACTCGCCTAAGTTTAAAAAATCCTACCGAGTGGAGAGCAAACCTCCCACTCGGGGGCTTAGCTGCAGTCCAGCACTCGCCTAAGCTCTCCTATGAAGAGACTTAGCTGCGGTCAGCACTCGCCTAAGTTTAAAAAATCCTACCGAGTGGAGAGAAAACCTCCCACTCGGGGGCTTAGCTGCAGTTCAGCACTCGCCTAAGTTCTCCTACGCAAAAACTTAGCCGCGGTCAGCACTCGCCTAAGTTCTCCTACGCAAAGACTTAGCCGCGGTCAGCACTCGCCTAAGTTTAAAAAATCCTACCGAGTGGAGAGCAAACCTCCCACTCGGGGGCTTAGCTGCAGTTCAGCACTCGCCTAAGCTCTCTTACGAAGAGACTTAGCTGTGGTCAGCACTCGCCTAAGTTTAAAAAATCCTACCGAGTGGAGAGCAAACCTCCCACTCGGGGGCTTAGCTGCAGTTCAGCACTCGCCTAAGCTCTCCTACGAAGAGACTTAGCTGCGGTCAGCACTCGCCTAAGTTTAAAAAATCCTACCGAGTGGAGAGCAAACCTCCCACTCGGGGGCTTAGCTGCAGTTCAGCACTCGCCTAAGTTCCCCTACGCAGAGACTTAGCTGCGGTCAGCACTCGCCTAAGTTTAAAAAATCCTACCGAGTGGAGAGCAAACCTCCCACTCGGAGGCTTAGCTGCAGTCCAGCACTCGCCTAAGCTCTCCTACGAAGAGACTTAGCTGCGGTCAGCACTCGCCTAAGTTTAAAAAATCCTACCGAGTGGAGAGCAAACCTCCCACTCGGAGGCTTAGCTGCAGTCCAGCACTCGCCTAAGCTCTCCTACGAAGAGACTTAGCTGCGGTCAGCACTCGCCTAAGTTTAAAAATCCTACCAAGTGGAGAGCAAACCTCCCACTCGACGGGTCATCCACAAAGAGATTCAACGACAAATCAAGTTCAAATAAAGCCTAAAAGATCCGAGAGACCTCAGATCAAAGTACTCGAGCCCACAGCTCGGCAGAGTTTAAACTGTTACACTTCCACTCGGCATTCCGAGGCGAATTTAAGGCAGTTTGATGGATTACAAAATACACTCGGCATCCCGAGGCAAGTTTTTTCATTCCTCAGGAGGAGGAGGACTGGCAGGAGCGACAAATTCATCCAAGTCAATCCCATCCGCGATGCGGGTAGCAGCAGCAATGAATGTCTCCATGAAGTCCTGGAAACTGTGCTTCCTCGTGTTGGCGACTTGGATGGTGGCCAACTTCTCCTCCCGCACCTCCTTAAAGTGGACGCGGACCAGGGACAGAGCCACGTGAGCGCCACACCGAGCTGAAGACTTCTTCCACTCCTGCACTCGGTCAGAGATTCCATTGAGTCGAGTCATCAGAGACTCGAGATCATTCTGGAGCGTAGATTCTGGCCAAAGCGTCGGGTCGATCCGCGTCATGGCAACCTTCAGTCTAGCCAAGTAATCCACGACGCTGTCAACACGAGACTCCAGACGGAGCACGTTCATTGCGGCCTCGTCCTTCACGAGAGAGTTAACAGGGTCCAAGCTCGGCTCCACTCGACTGGTCTCCTCTTCAAAATTCTGGCAAAACTCTGCATACAAGATTCAAGGATAAGACAATTTTCACAGAATGAGTCGACCCAAAAACCAGTCGGAACTGAATGCGCACCTTCAAGCTTAAGGTACAACTTCTTCGCGAGGTCCCCCAAGTAGCTCTCCAAGTCGTTTCTCCCGCGAGCGAGGCCTTCCAGCTTCTCGCTCAGAGTGAGGTTCTCCCTCTTCCAACGTGAACACTCCCTGTTGGCTTCATTCAGAGCAGTCTTGAGCTTGGTATTTTCTTGTTCTAAGTGGTCGACCGAAGATAGCTTCTGTGCGGCCAGAGCGGTCTTGTCTTCAGCCTCCTTGCGGGCAGCAGCCAAGTCCTGATCCTTCTTCGCCAGAGCTTCTTTCAGTGTTTCTGCAAAAACGATGATTGAGTCGGAGAAAGCGAAGAAATACTAACCAGTTGACAAAAGCGTCTTACCTGCGGCGCCATCTCTGACTGTCTGCAGTTCTGTCCTGGCCAGCTCCAGATCAAGTTTCATTTGAATTTGCTGCTTCTCCAAGTCAGCCAAGTGGGTTCCAAGGTCACAAGATTTCTGAAGCCAGACAGGAGGAGTTACAATTTCAGTAAAAAGGAAAAAGCAACAAAGGCAGTAAACACTAAGACTACGGTCGACTGCCAGCAGTCCACCATAGTCTCGGGGACTACACCCAGTGGGTGCACTTAGCGTGCCCCCACCGGTTCCTATCCCACCCGACCGACCCCCGAAGTCGAGTCGAAGGCCACCCGACCGACCCCCGAAGTCACCCAGTAAAAAAAGAAGAGAGAGAAAGCCGTCGACTGCCCGCAGTCGACGGGATACCGTTCCATTCGACATAGCCCGATCAGACAGAGCGAAGAAATTCAACTATGACTCAATTTAAAGACTACAGCCGACTGCCAGCAGCCGACCGTAGTCTCGGGGACTACACCCAGTGGGTGCACTTAGCGTGCCCCCACTCGTCAAAACACACACACACACACACCCAGTGGGTGTACAAACTTAAAGACCTTCGGGAAAGAGAATCTTCAAAGGACATACCAAAACAGACCAAGTGTTGAAGTCGACTGACCTGGACATTGCTCTGAAGAGCCGAGCTTGCGTCGTAAGCCGCCTGGCAAGCCTCCCGAGCCACTTTTACCTGTTCCATCATGACTCCAGCCTGGCGTACAGCCTCCTTCGCAGCAGCCGCTTGGTCCTCAGGGACGGGGTACGCAGCAAAAAGCGAAGACGGATCTGCAGTCGACGCTGAAGGCTGCACACTCGTCAAAGGAACAGCGAAGGTCACGGAAGCCCGAGTGGGTTCGCCATCATCCCGAACTGCAGCCTCAGGCGCGGGAGTGGTTTACGGAGTCTTGCCAGCCAACACCTTCTTCTTCCTCTTCACCCTCAATGGTGCGTCGTCGTCGTCGTCCGGGAGGTCGATAACATGAGGAGGAGCTGCAAGGACAACATTCAATCGACCAACACTTCAGTCGACTCGTAAGCAGGACGGCAGTGATCGTACCAGGGTTGGAGGTGACAGCGTCCTCCATCTCTTGGTCGTCGTTCCTGGCAGAGACCTCAGAAGTTGCTCCACTACAAATCAGAAAAGATTAGTCAGTTGGCCCAGGGAATCGACCAAGGATCCGTCCACAGTCGACAAAGGAAAGCAAGTGTTGTCGTTACCCCGAAATGGTGGGAACAGCTATCTTCATCTTGGGCAACGCCTTGGGCGGCTTAGATGGCGCCGTTCGTGGGTGCTTGGGAGTCTTCCCGGTCGGCGGAGGAGAAAAAGTCCGAGGGCGTTTCGACGACTGCCCGACAGGAGCGGTCGCCTTGCCACGTTCCTGCGCTGGATCGTGGGCGAGCTTGGATCGTCCCTCCGGGCGGGAGGGTTCAGCTTCCTCCTCCTCTTCACTGGAGAAGATGTCGTCGCCCTCCTCTCCCTCACCGTCGGACTCCCACTCGACCTGGTCGTCCCCGCTCTCGCCTTCGCTCCCCTCGCCTTCCTCGGTCGGCCCTTGGGGGAAGACCGGCTCGGTCGAGTGAAAAAGGAGGAAGACCGGTCGACTGCCCTGGGGTCGCCTGGTCCTGGCAGTAGAACCAGGTCGACTGCCAGCCGCGGACCGACTCTGGGAAGGTGATAGAGGGGAAACAGCTCTTCCCCCTCGTCTGGATCGCCAGACCACCGCACAACTGGATAACTTGCGTCTTCTCGTCACTCGACTTGGCCTTCTTCACCGACTGAGAGCGGCAAGTGAAATATGCTTGAAAAGCCCCCAATGCGGACGGCAACCCAGGAAAGCCTCGCACATGGAAATGAACGCGGCAAGGTAGACTATGGAATTGGGGGTAAAGTGATGGAGCTGCGCCCCGAAGAAATTCAAGAAACTCCGGAAGAACGGATGGGGAGGCAGAGAAAACCCTCGGTCGATGTGGGTGGCGAGGAGCACGCACTCACCGTCGCGGGGTTGCGGCTCGATCTCCCTCCCCAGGAGACGCGCGGCCTCGTGGGGAATGGCTCCTCCCTCGACCATGTCGTCGAGGTCTTCCTGACGGAGCACCGATGGCATCCAATCACCCTGAATCCAACCCTTGGGCAGGGTGGTCCGGGACGAAGATCCACCTCGCGAAGACTTCTTCCCCTTCCCCGCCGCCGCCGCCTTCTTCGCGCGCTCCAAAGCAGTGGTCTTGCCCTTCACCATTGTCGCTGGGGAGATCTCGCACGGGCTCGCGGCGCTAGGGTACGGCCGAGGGTCGCAGAAGGGCTGACGAAGGAAGAGAGGAAGAAAGAAAGAAGGAAGCAGAAGAGAGCGCACGGCTTAGAAACCCCGAGCCGGCAACTTATAAGGGGCCGCTCCCGAGTGGCTGGCCGGTAGGCCCAGGCCATCCAGTCAAATCCCGCAACAGACGCGCGCGCAGTACGTTGCGAAAAAGGCGACGCGGAGATCGAGGAACTTCCGCTTTATCGCTTCCGATTACTGTGGCCGCTCCCGTCCCGCGCGCTTCCCAAAATCCAAATCCCGCGACATCCGCGGGCCGCAGAACAACTTGCTAAAAAACAGAAGACCCCGATCGCGCCGGCACTCGGTATGGCACAAACAAAGAAATTCACTTGACGGAAGGCCTGGAATGGATCAAGGCGACTGAAAAAGGTTGGCAACGTCATCCGTGACGATTGTCCCGAAATGAGGCGCTCACGTAGCCCGAAGAACCAGTCGGAAAGATCTCCAACTCTTTCCCCACTCTAACCTCGATCCATTCGGGGGCTAATGATGAAGACATGTACCTAGGGTAGGGACACGGGCCTGACCCAAGAGTCCTACTCTAGGACACCCCTGGGAGAAATCACCTTTCAATCGACTTGAAGGCGTCCCACTCGACGGGCTCAAGACACTCGACCAAGAAGCTATCACTCGACCGCCAGGAGATCAGCAGTCGCTCTATAGGCAAACGGTCAGCCGTTAAGTAGTCTTCATGGTCATTATAGCACTTTATTAGAGGCGTTACCAGTAACGCCCAATCTTAAATGTACTTTAAACCCTGCATTACTGAGGGCAGGAGGGGGCCGGCGAACTCTATATAAGCCACCCCCCTCCTCAGTAGGAAGGGTTCGCACCCCTGTAATCTATACACGCATAATCCAGTCGACCGCCTCCGGGCTCCGAGACGTAGGGCTATTACTTCCTCCGAGAAGGGCCTGAACTCATAAACCTCGCGTGTAACAACTTCCCAATAGCTAGGATCTCGCCTCTCCATACTCACCCCCCTACACCACTGTCAGGGTTAGAACCACGACACCCATCGCCCATTGCACACTTGCACATTGCGAGGGCGACCGTAAGCAGACCTAGCCTAGCAGGCGTTCCAGTCCAATCCGGCGCGCGCCGCTCAGTCGCTGACGTCACAAAGGCTTCGGCTGATACCATGACGTCGAGTGCCCATAATCGCCCCCCCGTAGATGGTTAGTGCGTATAGGCTAGGGGCCAGTGTGAGAGTCCTGGATTAGGGGGTCTCCGAACAGCCGGACTATCTCCATTGGCCGAACTGTTAGACTATGAAGATACAAGATTGAAGACTTCGTCTCGTGTCCGGATGAGACTCTACTTGGCGTGGAAGGCAAGCAAGGCAATACGTATATGGATATCTCCTCCTTTGTAACCGACCTTGTGTAACTCTAACCCTCTCTGGTGTCTATATAAACCGAAGGATTTTAGTCCGTAGGACAACAATCACAACATACAATCATACCGTAGGCTAGCTTCTAGGGTTTAGAATCTCTGATCTCGTGGTAGATCTACTCTTTTAACACCCATATCATCAATATCAATCAAGCAGGACGTAGGGTTTTACCTCCATCAAGAGGGCCTGAACCTGGGTAAAACTTCGTGTCCCTTGCCTCCTGTTACCATCCGGCCTAGACGCACAGTTCGGGACTCCCTACCCGAGATCCGCCGGTTTTGACACCGACATTGGTGCTTTCATTGAGAGTTCCTCTGTGTCATCGCCGTTAGGCTTGATGGCTCCTACTTTCATCGATAGCGATGCGGTCCAGGGTGAGAATTTTCTCCCCGGACAGATCTTCATATTCGGCGGCTTTGCACTGCGGGCTAATTCGCTTGGCCATCTGGAGCAGATTGAAAACTATACCCCTGGCCATCAGGTCAGATTTGGAAGTTTGAATTACACGGCCAACATTCGTGGGGACTTGATCTTCGACGGATTCGAGCCACAGCCGGGCGCGCCGCACTGTCGTGATAGGTATGACCTAGCTCTGCCACCGAATAGTACCCCAGAAGCCGTGCCCGCATCAGCTCCGACCCTTAGTTCGAAGCCAACTGCGCCAATCGAGGACGTGTGGTTAGACACTGCCTCAGGGGTTGCAGTCTCAACGGCGATCGAGCCGAATACCAGCATAAATCTCCGCACAGCCCATGACTCCAAGGTGCCGGACTCTCTTCCGGACCACGAACCATCCGCGCCCCTGCCAATCGAATCCGAGTGGGCGCCGATCATGGAATTCACCGCCGTGGATATCTTTCAGCACTCGCCCTTCGGCGACGTTCTGAATTCACTAAGGTCTCTCTCTCTTTGTCAGGAGAGCCCTGGCCGGATTATGGCCAACAGGATTGGGATGCGGACGACGAAGAAATTCGACGCCCACCCACCACCCACTTTGTAGCCACTATCGATGATTTAACCGACATGCTCGACTTCGACTCCGCAGACATCGACGGTATGGACAACAATGCAGGAGGCGAAGGTGAACCACCGCCCATAGGGCGCTGGATGTCCACTTCATCATATGACGTATACATGGTGGACACAACAAAAGAAGACGACAACGAGGAACGGAAGGACGCACCAAAGGCTTGTTCCCTCGAGAAGCAGTCAAAGCGGCGGTGCAAGTGCCGCCCCAAATCCCGCCTCGCCAGAAATAACGACCACACAGACCCAGCGTTGGATCAGGGTGAACCACTGCCGGACCACGGCAATACGGAGAATCAAACCGAACAAACCAATTCTGTCAAAGATAATAGTCCGGATGACACAACGCCGAACAGGCACCCGGAGCAGCAGAATGCCCGTCAAAGGCTTGTTGCCACCGCGAGGAGTCTAAAAAAGCAGAAGCAAAGGCTCAAGGCTGCGCAGGACACACTCTAAATCAGATGGAGTAAAGTACTCAACACAGCAGCGAAGTACGGCGACAATCGCCCCACCAAGAGCTACCCAAAGCGGAAGTTGCTACCTGAATTCGATGAGGAGGCCTCAGACCCCTCACAACCAAATATCAAAACAGCCACCTGGCCGGATAGACGACCTCACGGCCAACATAGAGCGGCAAACAATGCCACTCACAAGACAATACGCGATTCACGCGGGGGCTTGCACCAAAAGGATAGCGCAACCAGATCCATCCATGGACCACACAAGCACGCCCCAGCATACGATATAACATCCAAACAACGTGGTACACCCAGATACAGGGGTGCCGCACACCCCCTATGTTTCACCGATGAGGTGCTGGATCATGAATTTCCAGAGGGATTCAAGCCTGTAAACATAGAGGCATACGACGGAACAACAGACCCTAGGGTCTGGATCGAGGACTATATCCTCCACATCCATATGGCTCGAGGAGATGATCTCCACGCCATCAAGTACTTACCACTCAAACTCAATGGGCCAGCCCGTCACTGGCTCAAAGGCCTCCCCGAAAACTCCATTGGAAGTTGGGCAGAGCTCGAAGACGCTTTTCGGGCAAACTTTCAAGGGACTTATGTCCGACTTCCGGACGCGGATGATTTGAGTCATATAACTCAACAGCATGGAGAGACAGCCCGAAAGCTTTCGAACATGTTTCTTACTAAAAAGAACCAAATTGTCGACTGTCCGGACGCCGAAGCCTTGACAGCTTTTAAGCACAGCGTCCGTGATGAATGGCTTGCCCGACACCTCGGCCAAGAAAAGCTGAGAACGATGGTAGCATTAACAAGCCTCATGACCCGCTTTTGCGCGGGTGAGGACAGCTGGCTAGCTAGATGCAACACCAGCGACCCCAGTACATCCGAAGTTAGAGATGGAAACAGGAAATCATGACGCAACAACAATAACAAACGCCAGAACAAAGGAGACGGCACGAAGAACACGGCAGTAAACGCCGGATTCAAAAGCTCTCGGCCAGGTCAGAAGCCGCCCTCTAAAGGCGCTAGAGACGAACTGTCCAGCCTAAATAAAATTCTGGACCAAATATGTCAGGTCCACAGCACCCCTGGCAAACTAGCTAATCATACCCACAGAGAATGTTGGGTCTTCAAGCAGTCCGGCAAGCTCAACGCCATGCACAAGGGGGAGGATACACCAAACAAAGATGAGGATGAGCCTCTTGAGGGAGACGCTGGGGAACAAAAGAAATTTCCACCAGAAGTCAAAACAGTAAACGTGTTGCGCGTGATCAATGGAAGAAACAAAACGGCACTCCTAGAAAAATACGCCCGAAGGCCTATCACCGCGGATTCCTGCCACTGGTCGTCTCAACAGATCACTTTCGACCGTCGTGATTACTCAGCAAGTATCCGGCGTGCAGGATGGGTTGCCCTGGTATTAGACCCAATAATTGACGAATACCGCTTCGCACGAGTCCTGATGGATGGTGGCAGCAGTCTAAATCTGATATACCAGGATACAATCCGCGAAATGGGGATAGACCCAACAAAAATTCGCCATAGCAATATTACCTTTAAAGGAGTAACGCCAGGCCCAGGGGCTCGTTGCACGGGCTCCCTGCTACTAAAAGTTATATTCGGCTTCCCCGATAACTTCCGTAGCGAACATCTAACCTTCCACATCGCTCCGTTCCAAAGTGGCTATCAAGCACTACTCGGACGCGAAGCTTTCGCTCGCTTTAATGCAATACCACACTACGCTTCCCTCACACTCAAGATGCCCGGTCCACGTGGCATCATTAAAGTGAACGGAAATATTAACCGATTTCTGCGTGCCGAAGAGCGTGCTAAAAACGGCCTCACCAACTAAAACATTTAGCAGGTCGTCACGACCTCGGACACGGTTAGACGAGTCCGGTGTAGCTATATGCAATTTATACCGGATCAATGATCACACCCCTATTACAAATACAAGGGGCTCAACGTGCGCAGACAAGTGGCAATTCTTACCCACCTTGAATTATACATGGTTTATTTACAAACTATCTTTTTGCACGACAGCTTTTTTACCTAAGCTCCTCTCTTTTACAGATAATCATCGTGCTACACCCGTCCAGGATACGGCACAATGGAGACACAGGCGTAGACGTGCAGCAGGGACCCGCTCCAAGGATTCTTTTTAGATTAAGACCCTCGTAAACCTTTTTTTACTGTCTCTTGTTGATACATATCCACCGAATTCTCAGCACAGTTGAGAAGGATGCTGATGTCTTGGCATGTGGCCACGTCAGAATAATGCACGTACCTGGACACAAGGGGCTTCTTACAAGTGGCACTATTTCGGCCCGGTTTATACCATAAAGACCGAATACCTTCGGGAGTGTTCGGCGTCGCGAGTTCAGCCTTATATGCATCAGCTCCGAATCATTGTCTTTGGTCAAATGTTGGGTTTGCCCGGCTCCTGTGTTTTGGTGCCTTACGTTCCGCTTTACCGGCTAAGGTAGCACCAGGAGAACTACTGCGATTGTGCCCTGGTTCATCCGGACGAGCGCCTCAGTAGAGAAAGCCGAAAACTGACTGTCATGATATAGCGTGAGACTGGTCAACCACTCGATGACCTATCGGAATGTTAGAATTCCTCCGCCTTAATGAAGGGCCGTTTTCCGGCCAGGCATATACGCACCCCGCGATCAGGAGAGTGCGGAGCCACCAGGGGCTATCTAGTAGCCCCACTGTCAAACTCCTATGGCTAAGTGAAAGTGTTCAAGCATTATAGTCCGGTTGCCTCGCTCGCTGCGCTATCACCTCCTTATCAGGACCAAGACGTTGGGTTAAGTGTGAACACGCGTGTTTTGCGAGCACCTCCGCATTATATGCGTGGGGGTTGAAGCCGACGGCTGCAATCTTTCAAGTTATACACATGTATACATAAACGGCCGCACAGGAGGCATCATACTACTTTCAGGCAAAAGTATAAACATAGCCTTATAAAAACTTCATAAAAGCATTATGTTTACAATGAGAATACATATCACTCAAACATAATATTTTTCGAGCACTGGGCCTCTATCAAACGAGCACCCTCGAGAACTTCCTCGAAATAGTGTTCGGCAGCCACACGGCCTATGGCCGAACCTTGCGCCGCAACAGTGGTAGCGTCCATCTCCACCCAGTATGCTTTAACACAGGCAAGGGCCATCCGCGAGCCTTCTATGCACGCCGACCTCTTCATCGCATTAATGTGCGGCACCGCATCAAGGAACTGCTGCACTAAGCTGAAATAGTTGTTCGACTTAGGCCCTTCCGGCCATAGCTGATCCACAACAGATCTCATGGCAAGTCCGGACAACCTATTCAGTTCGGCCCATTCGGCTAGCTGGTCAGTTAATGAAAGCGGACGCTCTGGAACGTGGAATTGCGTCCAGAACAGCTTGTTCACTTCACGATGTGTCTGACCTTGGAAGTACTTGGCCGCATCGGCAGCGCTCGCCGCCAAATCCATATACGCATCTGCCGAGCTCCACAGCCGATCCAGAGGGGCATACCATGGATCTCCCAACTTCCTCTGTAACATGAAGGGTTTCCCAGCCACAGTATCTCCGGCTTCCGCAGCTCCTCCTTCTTCGCTCTCATAGCAGAACGGGTGTCTTTGTCTGCCGCCGCGACCTTCTCAAGGTCCGTTGCCTTTGCTCGATTTTCTTCCTCAAGGACCCGACAACGGTCGGCAGTGTCTTTAATTCTACGGCCATCTTGGCCATCTTCTCCTGGCTCCCGCAATGTGCGGCCTTCTCGGCTTTCAACTCTTTGGCTGCCTTCAAAGTAGCCGCATTACTAATCCTTGCTTGTTCCTTGGCTCGGGCAAGTTCCGCCCGCAAGGCTTCCACGGTGGCAGCTCCATCTGCAGTCACAACATATTAAAGATACTGGCATTATGCTGCTCTTACTATGTGGCGTTCATCGGATGATAACACTTACCCTGTGTCTCGTCAAGCCTCTTGTTAACAAGCTCGATGTCGGCGTCTGCCGCATTCAGTTGTCGTTTTAATTAGGCAAACTCATTAGTCCGGCTAGCCACCGGAGCTTCCACCACCTGCACATAGAGGCAGTCTGGTTATTTCCTGGGAATACGATCCTCTGTCCGCCGCCGTTCTCGACGACAACCAGAGTCTCAGGGGCTAGTATCTACACAGGGCACATCTAACATGTGCAGTACTATCACACATTATCTCACATACCTCAAAGCCTGTCAGTAGACTCATAAAGGCTTTATGTCATCCGCTTTCAGCGGACGAGATTCTCTCCATCACCGTACCCATCAACAGACCGTGCTCTTCTGAGATGGCCGCTCGCCCCACCAACCCCCTCAAAATGTCTGACCGCACACCAGGCGGTGCCGGACTCTTTCGTATGCTCTCTTCGGGAGACGGACACTGGGGACTTTTGGGGTCTATGGGACTATCTTCTGGCCTCACCGGATCCGGAGAGGCCCTCCGCGACGACACTTCGGGGTCGCCCGCTTCTGGAGTGGAGGAGTGCGGGGGAGGCGTTTCGCTCTCCATCATCTCCGGAAGAAGATCCCCCGAAGACGAACTCATTTGAGAGGGGCTGAGGCCCGAACTGCAAGATATATGTGGTGGTTGTTTTCTTAGAGGAAAAAGATAGCATACTCTTATTATTAAAATATTTTGGATCACTTACGACTCGTTGGAGGGCTGATCCCCTCGCGGACTTTGTGCGGCAAAAGCACCCCCCGAGGCAGGACCCTCTAGGGGAGACTTCTTCTCCCATTTAGAGGCCTCGGCTTTCGAATCCTCGGAAGCAGTCCTTTTCCTCCCCCGATCGTCCTCCTTCGTGGAGATGCTCGTTCCCTCGGTCGGAGCGGGTAGCGATGGGGGCCCGCGTTCGCCTGTATTATCCCCCTCGGTATCTTCCTTCAAGGGCTCCGGGCGAGATGCGACCTCGAGCATCTTCTCCAATACCGGATTTTCCAAACCCTCAGGGAGGGGGGCCAAACACCGAATCATCTTCTCCTTCGTTAGCCAGTCCTGGTCAAAAGGCAAACTCTCAAAAATAACCTCGAATAAAAGACAGTGTGTTCGGCTAGAGGATTTCTTACTTGTTCGACGACGCGGTTACTGCTCAGGCCCACGTCCTCGGTGATATCCGGACATTCCACTTGAGGTCCGAAGAATGACTTGTACATCTCCTCGTGCGTCAGGCCGAGGAAATTTTGAATGACACGTGGTCCCTCTGGGTTGAACTCCCACAAACGCAGGGGCCGGCGTTTGCAAGGCTGGACTTGGCGAACTAGCATAACTTGTATTACCCCAACCAAATTGAAATCACCCTCGAAGAGATCTCGGATGCGGCTTTGCAGTATAGGCACGTCCTTGGCTGGACCCCAGCTCAGACCCCTGCTAATCCATGACATCAGTTGTGGTGGGGGGCCCGAGCGGAAAGCGGGGGCAGCCGCTCACTTGGTACTTCTGGGAGCCGTGACATAAAACCACTCCCGTTGCCATAATTCGGGCATCTCTGGAAAGGAACTTCTCGGCCATGGAACTCCTGCCATCTTGCCTATTGATGCACCTCCGCACGCTGCTTGTTGCCCCTCGATCATCTTCGGCTTTACTTCAAAAGTCTTGAGCCACAGGCCAAAGTGAGGGGTAACGCGGAGGAAGGCCTCACATACGACAATAAATGTCGTGATGTGGAGAAAGGAGTCCGGGGCTAGATCGTGGAAATCTAACCCGTAATAGAACATCAAGCCCCTGGCGAAAGGATCTAGAGTAAGGCCTAGACCTCGGAGGAAGTGGGAGACGAACACAACGTTCTCGCTGGGTTTGGGAGTAGGGACGACCTGCCCTCGAGCAGGCAGCCGATGCGAAACCTCGGCGGTCAGATATCTGGCCTCCCTCAACTTCTTAATGTCCTCTTCCGTAACGGAGGAGGGCGTCCATCGGCCTTGAAGGCTGGATCCGGACATGGTTGAAGATCCGGAGCACCTGACCTGGGCTTTGTGTGTTAGAACTCTAGGCGGGGGAAGGGTTTGATTGAGCACGGGAGGGAAAAAGCAAAAACCTTGTCCCCTTATAAAGAGGGTGAATATTAAGCGTCCTCTCCGTAGCCGTTTAGGACTTACCTATAATCTAGGAGTCCTAGACACGGTTGGGTTACCCATGAACCGCATTAATGAGAATCCCGTAATTAGGGGAACACGATCTCCGCTTCGGCAAGACGTGTCAAGAAACCGCCTCGCGTTATGTGTGGAGCTGGTTAAGAGAAACGGTTCGAATAATCACCGGGCCATGACGTAACGTCATGTTGCCAAAACAAGCCAGCAAATTAGATCTGCAGAAAAATTATTCTCTCTGCGGAGGAATGTGGAACTTATTTTGCAGGGTCGAACACTATCCTCGTATTCAAATTCTTCTGTGATGTATTCGGAGAAGGAACCCGCCTTGCAATGCCGAAGACAACTGCGCGCCGGACTCATCGTCATTGAAGCCTGGATCAGGGGCTACTATGAGAGTCCTGGATTAGGGGGTCTCCGGACAGCCGGACTATCTCCATTGGCCGGACTGTTAGACTATGAAGATACAAGATTGAAGGCTTCGTCTCGTATTCGGATGAGACTCTACTTGGCGTGGAAGGCAAGCTAGGCAATACGTATATGGATATCTCATCCTTTGTAACCGACCTTGTGTAACCCTAACCCTCTCCGATGTCTATATAAACCGAAGGGTTTTAGTCCATAGGACAACAATCACAACATACAATCATACCGTAGGCTAGCTTCTAGGGTTTAGCCTCTCTGATCTCGTGGTAGATCTACTCTTGTAACACCCATATCATCAATATCAATCAAGCAGGACGTAGGGTTTTACCTCCATCAAGAGGGCCGGAACCTGGGTAAAACTTCGTGTCCCTTGCCTCCTGTTACCATCCGGCCTAGACGCACAGTTCGGGACCCCCTACCCGAGATCTGCCGGTTTTGACACCGACAGCCAGACTTAGATCAAATACCAAGATCTCGTTAAACGTGTTATCTTGAAATAACCGTGAACACCGACCAGGGCCAGGCCCACCTCTCTCCTAGGTGGTCTCAACCTGCCCTGTCGCTCCGCCACAAAGTAACAGTCGGGGGTCGTCAGGAACCCAGGCCCACCTCTACCGGGATGGAGCCACCTGTCCTTCCAGCCCCCTCATCAGAATCACTTGCGGGTACTCAACGAGCTGACCCGACTTTAGTCACCACCTGTGTCATGTATATAAAGTATATAGTATATACCCGTGATCACCTCCCAAAGTGATCACGGCCCAGTAGTATAGCATGGCAGACGGACAAGAGTGTAGGGCCACTGATGGAACACTAACATCCTATACTAGACATTAGGATAGCAGGTAAAGGTATCAACAACTGTAGCAACAATGACATGCTATGCATTAGGATAGGATTAACAAAAGCAGTAACATGCTACACTACTCTAATGCAATAAGTATAGAGAAGAATAGGTGATATCTAGTGATCAGGGGGGCTTGCCTGGTTGCTTTGGCAAGAGAGAGGGGTCGTCAACACCGTAGTCGTACTAGGTAGCAGCGGCGTCGGTCTCGGTGTCTAGCGAGAGAAGAGGGGGAAGAAACAATAAATATTAAGCAAACATATGCATAACGATGCATGACATGACAAGTAGCGGTGCTAGGGGTGCCTAACACGGTAAGAGGTGGTACCGGTGAAGGGGGGAAACATCCGGGAAAATATCCCCGGTGTTTCGCGTTTTCGGACAGACGAACCGGAGGGGGAAAGTTGCATGTTCACTATGCTAGGGATGCGTGGCGGACGAACGGGCTGCGCATTCGAATTTGTCACGTCGTTCTAAGCAACTTTCATGTACAAAGTTTTTTCATCCGAGCTACCATTTATATATATTAATTTTAGAAGTTTTAAATCATCTTCTAAATTGTTTTAATTTGAAAATTAAATCTTAAATTGCTATGGGTACATAGAATTGTACCCAACAGAATGTATGTGTGGCTGGCAGGTGGGGTCAAGGGGGGGTCCAGTCAGCATTTGACCAGTCAACTGTTGATTGGTCAACAGGGTCAAACAGGGCCCACCTATCATAGACTGGGTCAACGCAGTCGACAGTTTGACTGGTCAAACTGGACAGGGGGCCCACATGTCATTGACTGATAACTAATTAACTTAATTAATTGGTTTAATTAACAGATTAATTAGGTTAATCTAATTATGATTAATTAGTTTAATTAATCAAGATTAATTAAGTTAATTAATTCTTTAATTAATTAATTAATTTTTATTATTATTCATTTTTATACAAATTATAGTTTTTGTTTGTTTTTTCGTTCTCAGGGGCGTGGCTCCCGTTTGTCATAGGCACAGGGGCCTAGCGGGTCGGGCGCTGGCGAAACGGGGCGGAGCCCCGGGATGGCAGTGACCGGTGCGGGCGCGGCGATGCAGGCCGCGACGAGCGGCCAGCATGGGGAGGCGGAGCGCGGCGGCGCTGTGCGCAGGGCAACGCGTGCCGTGCGTGAGCGGACGACAGGGGATGCTCGCGGGCGAGCGGCGCCAGAGGAGCAGCCGCAAGGGGCGTGGCCGCGGGCGCGCGGCTATGCGCGCAAGCAAGAGCGTGCGCGTCGAGCGGGGGCAGCCGGGCGCGGCGTGGTGGCGCGGGTAGAGCCGCGCCGGAGCTGGGGCAAGCAGGGGAAGGGGTCCGCGGGCGCGGAGCTGTGGCGCTAGGCGACGTCAGGACTGGCAGAGCAGCGGGGGTGAGCGGGAGCCAGAGTTGTGGGAGCGCACGGCAGGCTGCGGGCGAGCAGCAAGCAGCAGCAGAGCGATGTGCGGGCGCACGCGCTTGGCACAGCCAGGAGCAGGGGTGGCGCAGGACAGCGGGCGCGCACGGCGGGGCGGGTCTACGGCGGCGGGCAGCCCGGGCGCGGACCAAGGGCGCGCGGGAGCGCAGCCACGCACGCGCTGGGCGCGGCGGGGGAACGGCCCCGGCGACATAGAGGGGAAGAGAGGATGCTCACGGCGGGGAGTAGGGACGGGGCAGTGAGGCGCGGGGAGCGACTTGGGGAGGAGGACGGCGTGGCGACGTTCCGGCGTGACGAGGCGGCGAGGTGCAGCGGCGATGAGCGACGGGGCGCGTCGGGGATGGCGGGCGCAGCGTCTCGATCCAGATCTAGCGAGAGAGGGGGACCGTAGGGAACGAGAGAGAGAGAGCGACGTGGTGAGTGGGCTAGGGTTTGGTTCGGTGGGGGGATATGGGAAGTGGGAGGCGGTTGGGCCGGTGGCTTGCTGGGCCTACGGGGTCGAAGCCCAATGAGGGAGGGGGGTTCCTCTTTATTTTGTTTTGCTTCTCTCTTTCTTTTTATTTATTTTCCTTTCTGTTTTATTAAACTTTAGTATTTATACAATACAAAAGTTGTATCAAAAATAGTATAATAAATATTCCACTGCCACGATTAATTTACGATTAATTTGGTACCTAAAACAATTTAGTTTGAAATTGTTTATTATTTTAGAAGTATTTAAATAATTGTTCTTGCTAAGTTTTATTTATTTTAGAGTATTTAAACATTTTATAAAGTGGGGTTTCTCCACCATAATTACCTATGCAATATTTGGTTCACTCCGAACACTTTAGTTTTAATATTTGAAAGCTTTTATTGTTTGCTTGATTTTAAATTCGAATTTGAATCGATTTTGAATTAATGCAAGATTAGCAACAGTAATCGAAGTGATGTGGCATCGTTAGCAGAGAATTACTGTAGCTTAATTATCCGGGCGTCACGGGACTTAAGAGCCGCGGTCCAAGAGGGGTGTGCGATTTGCTTCGGCCGACAATCCACAACAATAAGTGTAGCGATGTTCGCGGCGGCAGTTGTTCAGAGCCTTACAATCCAGCTTTGCTGCTATGGCTTTCGCTTGGATATTGGCGCAGTGGAGGTTGTTTCTTCCTCTCTCTGGCGCACGCTCCGACGAAGCTGGTGATCAAAGTTTTCAGTCATTGTGTTGGTGGTTGCAGGGTGAAGAACAAAATTCTGCAAATTCCTTTGTTGGGAGTGTTTCTGGTACTTTCTCTTGGTGTGATATCTCTCTGGATTTCCCACAAGAGATGTCACATTTGCTGCAATCTGCCGATGCTATCTATCTATCTATCTATCTATCTATTATATACTTAAAACAATAGAAAACTAACGGTGGTGATTTGGCACTCTAATAAATAAGATGAATCAACGGTGAAGATTAGGCCAGGACTTTTCTTTGCGGGGATTAGGCAAGGACTAAATTTATACTATTGCACGAGTAACAAAGATTAGGCAAGGACATATATGTACGATTGGTTTCCTCCGGCAATACGCATATACAAGCCAAACAAGCATGCACGTGCAGCGCTGTACATTAGGCAAAGACACACGTACAAACTTAAAAGCATACGGATTAATTTCAGCGGACACTCAACCATACACAATTCAAACTGAACTAGCTTTGGACTATTTTTTTTATTTGCGAATAATCTACTTCCAAGGGATGTGTAATAGAAAGAATAGAAGGAGCATAAGGTTTCCATTGTACACACGTACATGCATGCGACAAGGCCGGAAGGTATTGCACCTGACTTTACTTTGAATTTGAATCACATCACGGTTATCATCGCTGATGGTAAAAAGTTCATGCCTCGGCCCTAACTCGGCGAAGCACGCTCGCCATCCCATTGGAGACAACAACGCCATCCGCGTCCGAGAAGCATCCTCTTCCCGATAAGTGCTCCCTCAGGAGGCTACGGCTTGGCAAGGAAGGGCCATCCGCCGGCAGCGGCGCCGCTGCAGCTGCTGTCCGCCGCGGCGAACAGAAACTGGTGTGGTTTGTAGATGCGTCGGCGGATGATGGAGCTGGACGAGCAGCTGGTAGCGTACGCGCATCGTGACTGTGAGTACCAGTTGAAGTGGTTGCATCCAAGTGGGAGCATGCGTGTTGAGATGGAAGGCGGAAAGCTCTCAGACGCAACTCCGTAGTACTATTGCCGCAAGAACCATGTATGTGCAGCGCAGACCCGATTAACCTTCTCTTCTGAGTATTTATAGTGCAAAAGTGTCAAACAAGTGGACCATTCATTCTCGAAAAAAAACAAGTGGACCAGCTCCCAGGTAAAAAAAGTTGTTTCAACACTTTTAGCTTTTTTAGTCATGAATATTATTTGTCGTTTGTGTATGTGTATATTTTCATTGAAAATTTGATGAGATTTGTGCGATGATTTAAAAACCATTTTTGATGATTTAAAATTAATTTTTATGATCACAAGGTTGTTTTCTGGAGCATTTAATTTTTTCAGGTACAAAAAAAATATGTTGATATAAATTTACATGTGCCTCAAGCATGAATATGTACACCTTGCATATCATTTTTTTTGAATTATAGAAGAACATTTTCCATCCCTTAATTGTTTCTACTTGGCGACCTTTAACTGGGTAAATCTATATGTTTTGCTAGAGGCTGTAAGAATTGGACATATAGGTAGGACACCGCGCAAGAAATAGGTCAAATGATTTGAGGGTTGAAGAGGGAAGGATGTCCAGTATAAGTATGGTGATGATGCATGAATACCCGACGGCCCTTGGCCGAGTCAAAGGTTACAAACAACATAATCGTAGACCACATACATAGTGAGAGCCACTTGTGCTATCGCAATACATAACATCAGACAAATATGAGCTAGAAAATGCTGTGAAAACCAGCAACATGAAATCATAGGGAAAAAAGTGTCAACACAAAATCCTAGGGTAGAAAAGCTAAAAGGCCAGCAGTGCTTATGATGGAAAAAGGCCGGTCAAAATAAAATGCATAGATCACACATAATCAATACATTTGGTTTGCACATAACGGAGCAATATCTCTTGCATGTAGTTATATATTCTTGAAACAAAGGACATAGTAGTGGTACGCAAAGTATGATATCAATCAACAAATTTAAAAAATAAGACTAGGGTACTAGCAAATTCCTCCTCGCTATAATGTAACAAAACCATAGTCACCCCACACCTACCTCAGTGACATAAGAGTTGGGGTTTGGAGAAACAAACAAAGTAAGATCATAAAATCAGGGTTGTTGCACTGATTGAAGGCAAAAAAAATTGGACAAACCGAAGGAAACCAAGTGACATGAGACTATAACCACAGTTGTTCCATAGTGGCGATTATCGGTGAAACATCACATTCTAGGAGAATATTATAGATTCATGGTCAAAGAGGCTTGGAGATGAGCAAAGAAGAGAAGAAAATTGTGCATGTATTTAAACAATGTAACTACGCCAAGGTAGCACTTACTACATACATCAATACAATGAAAATGTGTCATTCTTTTCAAAATTATCATATTAAATTTTCCATTTGTAATTACCATCAAATAAAGTAAGGTCCATTGTTGCTGGAAAAAAATTAGTGGCTCACAACCAATCAACTTTTAATGTATACCGTATATGTTGCTTTCACTATGAGGAAAATAAATACTCAAATGACAACATATGGTAGTCTAAAATACATAAATATTAAATATTAAATATTACATATCTAGCCGCGCAAATGCGCGGGTGGAACCGCTAGTTGATATTAATGTGGCTCTTCTTCTATAGGAAACTTATTTTTATGATTATGGGTTAAGTTGACATAATGTATGGCATAATGAAGTGTCGTGTGAATAGATCATTTGAAAGAGAGAGGGGTGAGGGGCATATATCACGACGGGAATGGGGTGGCGTTAGCCATCAGGACATTGATCTGGCGCATATAATTCAAGGCCGATAGGTCCTTTGGCTCGGGAGTGACTATTTTTTCATGGATATGCATTGGATGCGTATCATTTCATTGATAGGGGGGTGGAGAATTACAAAGAATTGCTGAATCTCACACTACGTGCGCTAAGAGGCGCGGCAGAGAGACGCAACGAGCAGAGGAGGGGTTTAACTTCTCTAAGATGACCGTGTTGCGGTGCCTCCAAAGGCACCAGGCGGTGAGGATGGCCAAAGAACCTATGCCCTTGCGCATGGAAGGTGGTGCTGCATTTGTCGTAGCCGCGAGCCAGACGACGGAAGTGACTATACACTACAAGGATACCCCCTATAGAGCAACACATATTCTCCATCGTTTTAAATATTTGTTGCAAAATTACCAGTAGATACACATATAAGCGGTGTAGCATATGCGTTGCAGGCTTGCGGCTCATGACCCTGTCGTGGTGCAAAAGATCTTATTTGTTGCTATGTATTGGTTGCAAATTATATCTATTATAAGACTACAAATATACAAATTTTAAAATAAAAAAATAATTCAGCACAAAAAGAAATTGAGTAGACACGTTGTAACCCATTGTGTGGCGCGAAAAACTTTTTTTTACGGATATGTGGCGCGAAAATCTGTTTAACCGTCCAAGCAAAACCAAATCGTGCGAAGTCCACCACTTTTATTCTCCGATCCAGATTGATATTCGCCTTCAAGTCCGGATCGATCTAGGTCTTGTACGACACAAATCAATCATCCAATCTCCTCCCGCTGAGAGGAAAGGCTGGAAGGTGGACGGACAGGGGGGCGGCGGGAAGGCGACGACGAACAAGGGAGCGCCGGCTTTGTGGGCAGCGAAGAATTTAGAAGCGGCAAGGCCGCGGTAGGAAAGTTGCAAGTCGTCTGCTATCGTCCCCTGCTCCTCTGGCTGCCCATCCAGCCTGCCCGCCGGCGGCGCGCCGCTCCTCCGGCCGCCCTTCTTCTCCCTCACCGTGTACGGGCGAGACTGGCCTCCGAGGTAACCCTCCCTCCCTTCCTCCTTCCCGTCTCCTCTCATCCACTGACCTTATTTGTGGCCACCTCGAGACATGGCCGTGGGATGTGATTTGGTAGATAATGAAGGGGATGGACTGTCAGATAGGAGAGATGGATCCATTCCCCTGTTTTTGCGATCAAATCATATGAGAGAGAGGAGCTTCAGGCTTGTTTCAATTTCAGAGATATACTGTGCCACCTGGGCTGTGTTTAGTTGTTTGGGATTTGTTCCCCACAGGGAATTGATCACCGTGTGGTTTGAGTGAAACCTATGTCTGTCACTTTAATTCTTGTTGGGATTTATCCCCTATCCCTCCTAATCGCTGTCCACTTCATTGTTGTTCGGTTGGTCGGGGATTGAACAAAATCTGTACAGGAATACAGTTTAAATGTTGCACTAAGTAAACATTCATCAATGAATTCAGTTTGTACAGGGAATGCTTGAAATATTCAGGGAATGGAGTGTAAGCATTGCATTGAGTAAACATTCATCTCTGAATTCAGTTTTTACAGGGAATATTTGATACAAATATTCAGGGAATATAGTGTAAGCAAGGTTAGATATTATAGTTGAAGTTTCAGAAATACTAAAGAGTTTTGGGATTGTAAATATTCAAAGAAACATTTTTTTTAATGTGAGTGCACCATGACCAACACATAATAGTATCTCACTCAACGGTGTGACCTCCCCCAGCTTGAGTCTATCCTTGTGTACCTGCAATCACAAACGTTGGCGATTTTTTTGTAACATTTATTATCGGCTACAAGTCACTAAAAATGTGACATGGATTTGCACAAGGAAAAGGGTAAGTAATTCAGTCAATCATGATGACTAAAAAGTTGGTTGACCTAAGAAAAAGTCTACAAAGTCCTAGTACTCCTCCTCCCTTCTGTTTCTAAATGTGATCCCTTATTATCATATCCACTGCTAAACTAATAACATTTAAGTTGGAGTATATTTTTAGTATAGAGTCCATGTATATATGGGAGTAAGACAACACAAGTGAGCATACTCAGAACAAGGACGCTAATTTGCAACATAAATATGAACATGTATGTACAAGACTCTTCTAAGGTAATAACAGATTTGTGTCCAGGAATGGAGCACATCGATAATAAGAACAAGGCAAAGATTATATTCTTATAAAGCAAATGTACAAGAGTGTATACAGATCAAAGAATATTTTTGTGTATACTTGTATGGCATATGTTTAGAATATTTTTGCTTTAATGAACGGTCAGATCAAAGAATTCAGGTTGTATGATATGGTTCTAGGTGTTTGGGACTAGCTGAACTTTGGCAGCTGCTGCCGGTGTTGTATCATGATGAAAATTCAATCGATCAACAATTGAATTGGACTATATGAACTTGCTAGCTACTGCCGTACAAGACGTGACAGCTAGTTATACTATTTACTGCTTGTGATGTACTATGTGTTTACAGATTTTACCTAGCTATACTATGTGTTCACAAATTTACTATCATTCTGTGATGTTGGATGTCAAGTTTACCATTGTTAGGAAATGGTGTACAATCTGGTGTATAAAGTTCGCACATGAAACTTACTACTCTATTGCTTCTACATGCAGGTTCGATGGATAATGAAAAAGTCACCGATCTGAAATTGTGGAGCCTAGTTTAAGTGACGAATTCATTAGTGTTATTTGCTATCTTTTGTTTTATGTCCATGTAATAACTCGGATAAGAAGATTTCTACGTGTGACTATCGTAAAGTGTCAACACTTGATTCCAAATTGGTGTTGGTTGTTCTGTTTGCTACACATTCTCCGCCCCCTTCTTCACTAAGGCACAAATTGTATCACTCCTTTACAAAAACTTTGAAATGTACCTGCTCATACTTTTTATACAAAAATTCCATCAGACAAGGACAGCCGCGCTATTTGATCCCCAGCGAAGTCCTCCGCCGCTGCTATTCGGCTCCTAGTCTTCCTCTCTGCTGCTCCTCTCCACGCTCTCATACTGCAGATCGCTGCTACTGCTCTTCTTCACCTCCTACATATGCTGCAATTTTGAACTGAAGACAATTGTCTTACAATTTATTTATTTTGAAAACTAAAAATTACTACGTTTTGGGAACTCATCATAAAATTTGAGAAAAATTCGATAATCATATTTATATATAAAGTATGAGCAGGTACATTTCAAAGTTTTTGTAAATACCCCCTTCGGTCCTTTTTACAGTGCATATAAAAATGGTCTCAAGTCGAACTTCATAAAGTTTGACCATTTTATATGAAAAAATATATCAAGATCTATAATACTAAAGTTATACAATAGGAAGACTAAATTCATGACGCATCTAATTGTATTAATTTTGTAATGTGAATGTTGTTATTTTTTCTATAAAGTTGGTCAGACTTTATGAAATTTGAATTCAAACAAATATTATATGCAGAGTAAAAAGGACCGGAGGGAGTATCTTCTTCCATTGGCCCACAAATAGTTATGTGGTAGTCGGCTGTCCAACAGTATTTCCATCCATTCAAAACAAATTAGAATGAACCGGATGAATTTAACCAAACACGATGGAATTCACTAAAGTATGTATATAATTTACATAAAACGGATGACATTTGTCCGTTTAACTAAAAACTTAAAAAAAACTAGGCTAACTTATAGCGGAGGTGTCCTTGTATGCATGCCCGCCCAGACAGGCCACACCGTTGTCGTTGGAGTAGTCCTTCCAGCAGCGGAAGGGTGCCCGGGCACGACAACCCTTTCCGGCCGCGGCCTGGTGCTCGCGGAGGAGCCGCTCCGCTTCTCATGCACCACTCCTTACCGAGTGCCTCGCCGCCCTTTCCTCAGCTGACACGATGCCTACCTGATGGACTTGCCGCGTTGCACCACTCCTATCATGCCGCCTGCCTCAGCCCTCTCCTATGCCGACATGATAGCCCACGACGAGGAATCGGCACCGCCATGGCCACCGAGGTAGTGGAGGTGAACGCTCGTCTTCGCGATCACCGGTGGTGCATCCTCCTTGAAGGAATTGCCGCATTGCACCACTGTTGTCGCGCCTCTTGCTTGGATGCTTTCTCCTCATCCGACACGATGCCCCGCGACGAGGAGTCGGCGTTGCCTCGACCCCATGGTAGTGGAGGACATGGTTGTGTGCCTTCGCGATTGCCGGCAGCACCTCCTCCTTGACGGAATTGCAGCGTCGCGCCACTCCTGCTGTGCTGCCTGCCTCACCTCCCTCTCCTCTGCTAGCACGATGGACCGCGAAGAGGAGTCGACGCTGCCGCGACCACTGAGGTAGTGGAGGAGGTGATCATACACCTTTGCAATCACCGTCGACACCTCCTCCTTGGCGGACTTGCTGTGTTGCGGCACTCCTACCGCGCGCCCACTTCAACGCCTTCTCCTCAGCCAACATGATGGCCCGTGACAAGAAGTCAGCCCCGCTGCAGCCACCGAGTTAGTGGAGGATATGGCTGCATGCCTTTGCGATCGCCGGCGACACCTCCTCCTTGACGGACTTGTCGCGGTGTGCCACTCCTACCATGCAGCCTGCCTCGTCGCCCTCTCCTTAGGAGACACGATGGACCGTGAAAAGGAGTTGGCCCCGCAATGGCCACCGAGGTAGTGGAGGATATGCTCGTGCGCCTTCGCAATCGCCGACGACACCTCCTTCTTGACGGACTTATCGTGTTGCACCACTCCTACCGCGTTGCCTGCCTCGCCTCCCTCTCCTCAGCCGACACGATGGCCCGCGATAAGGAGTTGGCGCCGTTGCGGCCACTGAGGTAGTGGAGGAGGTGGCCGCTCGCCTTCGCGTTCGCAAGCGGCAACTCCTCCTTGATGGAATTGCCGCGATGTGTGACTGTTATTGTGCAGCCAACCTCGCTGCCCTCACCTTAGCGAACACGATGGTTATGTGCCGGTAAAGGGGACTCCTCAGGCGGCGCCCAATCTGGACGCCGTGGTTGCCTATGGGGGACAACTAATGATCTTGGATATGATGGACGGCAACTAGTGATTTTGGACGACAATTGTACATGTAGGTCGTAACATGCAAGCTAGGAATTTTTTGTTTTTGGATTAACTTTTTCGATTGTTTGAGTATTAGTATTCATTTTTTAATTCACCCATATTGCACTTGGTTTGTACAAACATAGAAGAAACACGTTCTACTTGGCACAAATATATGTACGAGTGCCCATCACGGGCTAGATGATAAGAAAATTTATAATTTGTTTGGCTTCAAATTGTTAGACACCCTCGTAATTTATTTATTTTTGGTTCACACCAATTTTTACTTTTCCCTCCATTCTCTCCCGCCAATAGCAAACAAAAAAATAATAATACACGCGCTACATTACCAAGGCCCCACCTGTCATAGGAATCCAAGACCGAGACTAACATCAGTCAAACAGATCGTGATGAGGTAACTGCGCAAATAAAATCGGAAACCTCCCCCATATCAGCGCGGTTCCCTTCCTCGTCTCCTAATGGACTCATCGCATGCCCGGCGGCCGGTGGCCAAGGCATCACCCCGAGCTGATCAAGGTTAGTTCCCAACCCACTCTCACACAATTCATCCTCACTTGCTCCCTACTCCACCGATCTGTTCTCTTAATCAGTTCACATCTCTCGCCAGGCAAATATCGCTGCCAGATTCTCCAGATCCGTCTGGTGCGTGGTGGCAAACAATCCTGCGAGTTCATGAAGTTAGTGCGCTGCTCCTTATCTCATCTCATTGTTGCAATTCATGCCCTCTGTATTGGTTCTCATCTGTTTTTTCACCCACCAATCGATATACAGAGAGATTTCTTTTTCTGATTTTTTTGCGCAGTTACCTCCTCGCGATTTGTTTTCGAGAACAAACAGACAACACCGGTGCAGGCTCTCTCTAGGATGGTGGAAGACGACACTTGGACATTAGAAGGAAGGAATAGGATCAAAAGTGTAAATAAAGTATGCAAAATACAATATAGGTTGTTTTGGAAACTACAATATATAGCACATGGAGATTTGAAAATTACTATTCAATCCAGGAGAGACGCCAAACATAACAATTTGGATAGGATCCATGGGAAGGGGTAATCTCTGACGGACATAAGAATCAAGATATCTTAGTAATAAAACAATGGTAACTTTTGCAATGAGTAAATCGAACATATGAATCCAATGAAGAGATCAACGCTTCTATCAAATTTTCTCTATAAGTACTATTTGAAGCATCTTTCCTATTTATTTTGCATTATATCATCCCTGCTTATGTTCTCAATATATCTTTATGATGCAGGGCTGCTGACAACCTGGTATGAGGAATACTGCTGTGCTGCCCTCCATTTTCCTGTACAGAAAGTCACATTTTCACTTTCAGATAGTAACAAACTAATAATCATTATTCTGTCAGCTTCTTGTTGCAATTTGTGCTCTAGCTCGAGATACCAATTCAAGTTATGTTGCTTGTGGACATTCCAATCTTGTTGGACCGGTGAGTTGATTACATGTTTTAGGATGGCAATTATTCTGTAGTTTGCAGCGACCTCCGGATCTTTTGTGGTCCGGAGTCCAGGATTAACACAAGTAGTAGTATGTTACTCCTAGTGATTTTGCCTTCAGCTTCGCTGTTACATATACACATTCTGTAAATTCTATTTCAGTTATGGGGATGGTTATCTCACACTTAACTGTTGGCATTTTATTTCTACTTTTGGTGAGGTGATTGCGACAATGGAGCATGATGAAGCAACTATAATAGCCAATATTGATTATTCATTGACTGAGCAGAGGAGGTAAGCAGAATAACTCGCTTTTCCATGTCGCTGTTCTCAGCTTGGTGTAATAGACCGATATTTTGTTTAGGCAATTTCTTCCTCGGCGAAATCAATGATGTGGAGATCTTTAAAAGTTGGTGGATGTCTAGGGATTGGGTTCCATGTGGACTGTCCAGATTGCTCGGGTAGGCATGATCCGTGAAGCAAGAATCGCTGATTGCGAAGGCAAGCTCATGCTTCGGTTCCTGAGATGTTGTATGTGCCACATCTTTGCCTGTAATTTGCACTGCAGCCACATAATGTGTGAAAAGGAGGCAAAACCAATAAGGAGAAATATAACGTGTGCAACTTCCTGAGTTGTGAAATAATCGAACCCCAAGGAATAAAAATCATTGTTTTTTACTCAAACCTCTATATTGGATGTTGTTCGTATTTTTTCAACATGTGGAGGTTGTTGGTCTACCTGTTCGGTTACCTCTGTTATGGTTAACATGGCAGGGAGAGATAGGTGTCTTGGATTTTGTCAGAAACAAGATAGGTGTCCTGGATCAAATGGACCCCATTTTTCGGCTTGTTTTGGTCCTTACGTCAGTGGAGGCTATAAATGAATCATCTGATGTCTAAGAAATAACTACTAATGGTGAAGAAGGCTTCACAGATTGTGATGATCCTAGTGCGGATGAAAATGAAGATGATAAGTTTGTTGCTCATTCCTTTCTGATTCAATATATGCTTATTCATCATCGTATAAAATATATAATTCATGGTTCTATATATTCAATTGAAAATGCAGAAACAAAAGACTGTAAGAAGAGGAAGTTGAAACATATTTGGAACCTTCCAAATAAATTCTGCTACACACAAGGTATATTTCCATTACCATATACAAAATGTTCAAAATATAGTGCTCTAATGTTTATGTATCTAATGGTCATCTTGGCATCAAAATGTTGTTCAGAATAAAGAAACTTTGCTTAGAATGTTAGTGCACGTCAGGGAGAAAACTTCTACTACAAACAAGCTGGCATATTTTCATAATCATATACAAATTTGTGTTCAAACTGTAGTGCTAGCTTGTTGATTTCTTTATACTTCTTTTTTGCTATCAGTGTGTTGTCCAGACCCAAAAAATAACAAAACGTGCTAATGCAGCCTATAATAGTGCTCAAGGTGGTTTGTTGAGTTGGTTGGGTGCAAGTGAACTACATTAAGAGTGCTCAAATTCATTTCATATGTTCCCCTGTTTTTTCATTGGTGGTGAGCATGATTCTGCCAATTATTCCCCTACTTTGGTTTTCTCTATCAGGCAGGAACTAAAGTATTCTTGAAGAGCCTGAAAAACCATAACATCAACGTAGATCTTGCTACAATTGTAAGTTGTGATCCTAAATTTAAACTTCATGGTGCTGAAATTAGAAATGAATTATGGGAAGTTCATGTCGATATGGCACTTGTGAAAACTGAAAATTTGGTATAGAGTCGCAAAAACTGCAATACTCTCGGTAATGCAGAAAAAACGAAGATTGCATGGCCTTCAACCTTTGTACGTGACTCATACCTTGACTCTATTACTACTTGCATCATGTTAATGCATTGTGTGTTAACAATTCATTTTGTTTTCTTGCTTGTAGATTCAAAAGATAAATGGATGAGTATATGGGTGCATGGCAAGTATATTGCAGTGAGGATGTTGATGTTCTGGTTCATGATGATGATGATGATGATGATGATGATGGATTCTTTCAGTTTTAGTTAAGTAGTAGGGATGATGTTCCTCCTGGATGTTGTTCCTAGGTTCAGTTATCTTCTTAAAGTTGTAGGGAAGTTGATGGATGCTTTCGGTTTAAGTTTCGGTGTCAAGAAAATAGTTAGATTATGCATCACATTTGGATGATGTTCCTCCTGTAATATACACTATTGTAATCCAACAGTTTTATCTAATATATGATTTCTTCCTGTCTTGAGCATATTCTTTTTTTCTCATAATTATTACTACCATTATGTGGAGCATTAATTTAATTGTTGGCAATTATTTATAGATACAATAATATTATCCACATTATATATGTACCAACACATGAAGCATTGGAAACTCTCCGTAGAAGCAATGGAAATTCTCCGTAGAAGCAATGGAATTTTGAGTCCAGTACATTGAGCACCAACATATATAAGTGTTGTAGAAGTCCATTTTATCTGTTGTAGTCTTGCAACGGTCCTTTTACCAACGGCGATATAAGCGTTGCATTATGTGCTAGCAACAATGGATAAGGCTACGCATCCCAAACCGTTGGTAAAGTCACAAGCAACGCATATGGACTTTTAGATACGGAAAAATGCGTTGCTATACGGGGGGTCATGTTGTAGTGATATCTCGCTTCTAGTGAGACATAGCCTCGCTCACATAAAGCGATGTAGTAATGGGTTGGCCAAGTGGCACCGTCCATTCATTTTGGTTTTCGTTTGTTCGCTTACTTAGTTCACTCCTCGATTTTTCTTCTTATCTTTATATATTAAAAAAACTAAAAAACATACATTGAAGAATAATCTCAAGTTTGAAAAAATGTTTGTGCATCGTTAAAAAATGTTGGTGCAACATTAAAAAACTGTTGATAGCATTTAAAAAATGTTTCAAGAGGTATTTGGAAAAAATGTTTAACAAATATTTGAACAACAATGTTCAAAAACATGCGTTTGAAAAAATATTAATCATTCATTTGAAAGTGGTAAACGTGTTAAAAAATGACTGCAATGTATATGAGAAAGGTACAACATCTAGGGAAAAAAAGTAGACATCCAAATACATATGAAAAAATGTTAATCACGTATTACAAAAATATTAAATCTTAATTAAATGCTTCTGGTGTAAAAATGTACAAGATGTATTGAAACAAGTTGACATCGAAAGTATATATATTTAGAAAAGTGTTAATCATGCATTTGAAAATGTTAACCGTGTATATAAAAGTTGTTCCACATGTGTAAGAAAAATGTACAATGTGTATGGAAACAGTTGACATCAAAAAAATATGTTTGAAAACCTATTAACCATTTATTTAAAAAAATTAAATATATGTTTAGAAATGTTTACATGTATACAAAAAAATGTAGAACGTGTATGGAAAAGGAAATTGCCATAAAAAGGTATATTTGATTTTTTAGATCATCTATTTGAAAAATTGTTAATGATGTATATGAAAAATATGGACTTGTGTACTTCAAAAAAAAATCTTGACCATGTATTCAAAAGAGTGCTCAAAACATGTATTAAAATAAAAATGTAAATCCTGTATAAAAAAAGTTTCACGTGTATAAAAAATTGTAGATTGTGTACTGGAAAAGTAGACTTGTGTTAGGAAAAAAACCAATGAAGACCGACAAAGAAACAAAACAGAAAAGTAGAGAAAACATAAGGAAAATTAAGAAATTTTTTAAGAAGAAAACTAGTAAAAACGAGAAAGAAATAAAGAAAACCAGTGGAAAAACAAAGAAAAAAGAATAGGAAAAGAACAAAGGTTATGATTTGAGGAATAAAGGTCAAGATCCATAACTAAATTAGTCATCTCTCCAAAAAACATAGTGTGGTGAACAAACTACTGTTGCGTATGATCTAATTGCAGTGTTTATGACATATTCATATATGATATAATTGCATATAGGCATGAGCATCTTCAACAGACGCGCTAGATAAGCCGTGCGCTGGAAAAAACCGGCTATTCGGCGCCCGAGAGGCCGTTTGGCGTGCTCCAGCAGGTGCGCGCACAAGAAAAAGTGGCATCGCGCGCGGTAGTTTTGGCGCGCATCGTCCAGCGCGCTGGTTAAAAGCCACGTGCGGGCGCCCTCCAACCACCACCCTTTCCCTCCCCGCACCTTCTTCCTTGCCTCTTTCGGTGCCCGCCGACGCCGCACCTTCTCCCCCGGGTCGTCTAACGCCCTACCGCCGCTGCGCCTTCTCCCCCGCCTCTTCTGGCGCCCTGCCATGCCGCCGCGCCCCTGGAGCAGCTCGGGCTTCCGCGGCATCCGCTTCCGCCCCTCCAGCATGTATTACGCAGAGATCCGCTCCAGCGATACACGCCTTGGGCACGGAATGCTATATTTTCCAGCGCCTGGTAAAGCAAACGCCCTCCTGCGGGTGCTAAAATGCTATTTTCGACGCTGAAAAACAAATTTAGCGTGCCGCGCAACCACACGCCCGTTGGAGATGCTCTTAGGTCCTTGTATATATAAATCGTTATCCAATAGCATCTATAACTAATAGTCCATCCGAGACCCAATATACAACATGCATCTCTAAGTATTAGCTAAAACAGGGCATTACATTAAGCAAAAACAAAATTAAGCTGAGGCCATCTGCAAGTCAGTTGTTTATGGTGTTTGATACTACATGCAACAAAAATGCACCACACAGGTCAAGTCTACAAGATCACAACATCAACATAACAAGATGGATGTAATACCAGTCAAACAAAATAAGCACCGATAATTGGTTGGTGGCTAGTGGGGCAGTTGTATTCTCAATCCATAATTCTCATCTTCCCCTTGGCACCACCTTTCTTGATGGGATGGTTTGGAACAGATATTTGAAATAAGCCTATATTCGTCTTTCAAGTATTACAAGTGTACCCGATGAAGAATTTCATCACATGTATATCTGAAAATAAACGCAAAGGTTCATATAAAGTGACAAACGTCTCACCGATTGGTCCTGCTGAGAAATATATATCCATTACAATGAAGCATCACATATTAATTTACGAGTGTTTATCTAGACGACAAAGTTCAGTAGAACATCCTTATATTTCAGATAACTTCGCATAGTCCAGGGCGCTCTTTCCTTCTAGTTTGTTTGAGAAATAAAGTCTTAAATACTCTCCTACTTTCATTGTTTTGTATAATATCTTCTCTTCTGCAGTTTCCAAAATTGGTGAAATAATTCCATCATAGTTTGGGATTTGAAATGTTGATATGGATAGTCGCTCCTTGTGGGCATTGATGGTGACCCTGTGCTCAATGCTCTTGTACTTCCCATTTGTCATAATCTATAAGTAATAAATAGATTGGATTCAACAAATATCAAGTTCCTCGTCTATACCCTTGAAAATAGTAGTTTCTTTGTCATATAAAATTGGAAGTAGTTTGAGACTACAGATGACATTGTCTAGGGAAAAGTAATATATACACCATTCAACTATTGCTTTGTCTAGAGTGTACCGTCCATCCCCCGAAAAAGATGACATCGCTTGTAAGGCCTTAATTTTGTTGTCTTGTTTGATAAAGAATTTACAGAAAAAATAGAAGAAGATAGCGGGAAAAATGTTGAACATTAACAAGCTAATTTTTGTTTATTGCAACATAATCCTATTGAAAATTGAATATTAAGAAGCTAATTTTCATTTATTACAAGATAATCCTATTGAGAACCAGAGAATTAATAGGAACAATAGTAACCTAGTACCTTGTACAAAGAGAAAACAATGAGTCTTTTCCTCAAGTAAGAATGAGCATCCTCAACTAAGTTTCCTACATGTTGTGTGAGGGCTACAAAGGTGGCTCGATGACTCGCTTTTTTGCTTAGGTGGACTATGCACTTTTTCTGCCCTCAAACTACCAAAACATTTAGAAACAACCCTAAGCAAAAATCCTGCTTATTTTTTCTAGACCAGCATACGACCTGGTAAAATTAACGATTTAATATGTGATGCATCAATTGAGAAGTGCTTTTACAAACCCAAGTAGCAGAGCTATTTAGCACAAGATGACATGTAGGACATACGCACTTTCATTTGGTGGCGGAAGGATGGGTGTGTGAGCGTGTAAGCACATGTGTGTGTTAGAGTTTCATAAAGGAGATAGTAAGTTGTGAAGTTGAGGATTTCTCCCACCCAAACACAAATAAGGATTGCAAAGTTTTTACTATTTTTATACCATTTAGTTTCAGATGCTATACAACTAGCTTAACATGTCTTTAGAATCATACCTCAAGAAGGTCGCCCACATTCACCAATAGTGCATCACAATGTGGTTTCACGGGAATCCATGCACCATGCCTTCTAATTTGTAAGCCTTGAACTGAATTAACTTCTAGCAGAATAGTTAGAAAAGATCCATCGGAATGTGGTGACAAGCCTAGAACCTTTTCTGGGGTTGACGTGCATGGAGGGTAGTAGTTCATCCTGAGAAATTGAGACGCAAGTTTGTCTGCCACCAATTTCGGATCAACTTCTAGTGTTTTTGCAATCAAGATGGCAAGAGAATGTGTGAATTTCATCACCTCTGAAGAGTACTGTTCAATACAATTCCTGGGATCATAAAAATAATAATGTTTCTCTGTTAATGATGGGCTTTGGTAGATATTGAAATGCGTTGGATTTTATATGACCAGACCTAGCTTGTTTTTGTACCAAGTGCAAATAACAAGCCCAATAAAAAATTCATTGCTTGTATAGTCCCCTACTCGGCCCTTTGTTTGGTCATTACCATGAACCATAAAAACTCGGTTGCTAGATATTGATGCTGAAATTTTACCCAGAAGACTTATATCAATTTGTTTTCATAGAAAACTTAATATTCATTAGTTCCTATGGCCGATTTTAGTAAAATTTGCAACTTCTAAGTTTCATAACGAACAATATTCAACCAAATTGTCTAGGGATAGGTAGAACATCAACAATAAAGGCAGCAATATTTTCTAGGTTGTTGTGAGGTTAATTTCGTTTGGTGAGGCTGGTGTCATATCTATACCCATGCATAAACGTAAAAGCTAAATCACAGTAGTTTACTTTGAGAGATGCGTAACATTGGAAAGGAATGAAATGATAAGGCCAACATAAATGTTTGGTACTCTTCTCTTTGGCCTATGAGTGTATATTAAAAGGGTAATGCATTTTTTAATGTAATAATGTAATAAACACACAACATATGGTTCATATGCATAAGAAGATGAATAAATATCAAAATGATGCTTCAAAGACCACACTCACAAAGATGGCACACTATGCGGTGAAACTAATTAAGTTCTTAGTTCAAAACTTGACATGGTCAATCCGTTTACCAAAAGATCACATGCAACCGAGTCAATCTTCTAAGTTTTAAGTATCCAATCTCGAATCAACTTGAGCGTCTTTGCCAAATTAATATATTTTCTTAATCTGGTGCTTAGAATAGAAGGCAGACATTTTCCTTCTCCTTTCTTATACATTTAGATATCCCAAGCATACAAAGTCTGACCTGAAAGTATGAGGTTGACTTGGCCAGTAACTCATATCACGAGCTTGGGGTGGTTGAATGAAGAGGGCAAACCTATCACCCCATTCTAGCTTTTGATCATCAGAGACAACAAACACTTGGCCATACCCTTGAAGATCCCCTAGGCGTTGAGCATATTCATTCTTAACTTCGAGGGGGAGTTGAAAGAAATTTTGAATGTCCTGCTTTATACCCGTTATGACTTCATCCGGTATTCCATGATTTACAACCTGAAAGCTCAATAGTTGGGCAAACAATAATGTTTTATCAAACACATTTTCAAGGGATGGAATGAATGAATCTACAAATTAATATTTAGAGAAAAGTATGGTTTTTCTCTCAACTAATTCCGGATTTTGTCTTTGAACTCCAATATACTAGATATCTTTGACCTTATACTTTTGAAAGGGACTAATCTGGTCCCTAACAACAATCGGAGCAATATGACAAATGTAGTTGCGATTATTTCCCCCATGCATGTGATGACCGAGTTGCACAAAAATATGACAAATTATGAAAAAATACCAGGAAAAGCATTCAAGGGAAGAAAGTAGTAATAAAATTGAAAGATGTGATCGAAGGTAAAGAACCAGACCTAGACCCAGACCCAGACCCAAAATGTCTCCAGGTTGCGCCACGGAGATACGATAACATTATGAATGAAGAAATATAAATTGTACTGGTTGATTAATATTGGCCTCAAGTACCTGAAAGAAGCCCCACTCCGCACAGGCAAATCTGAGCTTGGCGGCCTCAGCTTCAGCTGACTCGGCGCTCAAGAGCTTGCTGAGGTCGATCACCGGAACCTCGTCGGACAGCTCGGGGAGAACGGCGTGCGCGTCGATGTCCGGCTGGATATACCGTCCGATCTTGTCGACCGTCAGCTCGCCGGCGGACGCCACCAGAGCCTGCACGCTCGTGACGGGAAGCGATGTTCCCACCTTCGACCAACTGCTCTCGCCGGCGCTACCACTCGCTGCCTCCGCCTCCATTATTGGTGTAGCTACCTAGTTCTCCACGACGGGTCTCGCTAGTCAGGCTACAGCCATCGATCTGGCTATTATATACTCCGTAGCAGATTGTTAACTGAAATGTAATGTCAACTCCTGCTAAGGCTGCCCGTAATGGGTACATGATATTAAGGTATGATATTACCTCCGTAATGCATAGTATCATATACTAGTATCTTAGATGGCCTTATTTATTGTCATGCATGACACATAATAGCATAACATTTATTATGATACGGTATCATGATATGATACTCAACCCTCCCTTTCCACATTTAATTCAATGCCACCTCAGCAAAATAGTCTGGTTGGCATGCATGATACTAGTTATGGTACTCCCATTACGACCAGCCTAACGGCGCTGGGGCGGACAGAAGGTGGGCATGTGATGATTACATGCGCACACATCATGATGTGAACGGATGGTCAGAGTAGAGCGTACTCCCTCCGTTTGGTATTGGTTGTCGCTGATTTAGTACTACAATTAATATAAAACAGAGAAAGTACCATGAAAGTCGATCACGATTATATCTTCCCGACTTAGGGCATGTACAATGGTTGATAAGATAGTCTTATCTTAAGTTTTGCATGTAATTTAGAGATGACAAAAAAGAAAGTCTATAATGGGTCATCTCTTAGCCTTATCTTCAATAACTAGCAATTCCTACAAACATGGTGAGACATATTGTGCTAAGAGATCATCTCTTGTCTTCTTTTAAATAAAAGAAGACAAACCTTTTCTTATGAGCTCTCTCTCCTCCACCTCATCAATGATCCTACGTGGCACTCTTAAGATAGCACCATTGTACATGCCCTTAGAAAATGCGAATGATTCCTTGACCGGCTCGTCCGGGAAGCGCCGATGCTAAAAAATATGCCCGTCAGCTAATGGCCGAATTTAATGCATTGGCCACTTGCAGATCTGCGGTGGCGGGATTAGTCCTGGCCATCTCCGGCTCGGCCCTGTCAGCCCACCCAGGGCCGGCCCTAAAATGCAGGGCCTAGGCCCGATGGTCTTGCCCATGGGCCGGGCTTGGGCCTGAGTTTTGAGCCCACCAACAGGGCCTGGACGTGCTTGGGCTTGGTATATTGGCATTTTAAGGAAGAGGCCCGGCCCACGCCCCTAAGCCCTAGGCCTTTTCAGGGCTTTTTACTAGATGGGCCGGGCTTGGGCTTGAAAAGTAGGCCCAATGGTAGTGCCTGGGAGGGCCCGGGCCTCAGTTTTCTGCCATGGGCTTTTTTAGGCCCGACCCAAGCCCGGCCCGGCCCATGGCCAGGTATAGGCGTGATTCAAACATGCCTTTGCAACATCACTCAGGATTATTTTGAACTGATATACCATCTTCAATGCGGACGTCCATATCAAACATCATATCCATCTGCGAATTGTTGGGGACCTATCCGTGAGTAGTGATGTGAGAGCCGGCTATTCAACCGCTCGCAATCATTTCAAATCGGATTTCAACAAACCGGATGAATTACATCAAACACGACAGAATTAAGCAAAGTTTGGATATAATTTACATAAAACGAACGATATTTCATCCGCTTAACTAAACTAAGCCCACGACATCAAAGTAATTATAGAGAATAGCATAATTCATCCATAAATAGTATGCAAACATCTCTGGTACAACAATAGTTTAAATTGAACGAGATAACCAAATGTTCAACAAGTTTATGATTTCAAATTCGACGATACTAGGATAATCAAAGCCGACACATGTCGTTCCACATATGTGTGTGAATGACCTGCCCCCGATCCTGTAGTACATCACGGTAGAGCATGCAAGCCATACAACATGCAGAGCAACATTAAGTGAATGAATGATTAACCAACATGTAGAGCAATAACAAGAAAACTTACGATCTCCATGGACCCACACAATGGCCATATTGCCTGCACACATTTAACCGCGTTGCAAAGCTTCACGACGAAGTTTTAAATACTGTACCATAGATGCCCTAACGACGTTACATTGCATTCATGGATGATGTGCATGTCGTAGGGCGCAAAGTGATTGTGCGCATGAAACGAACCATGCACTTACTGCCAAAAGACAGAGCCCCTTGAGTTCATGCCTACAAAGTACGCATATACGGCCAACCATGCATCGCACAACAAATCATCCTCCTTCACTGAGTATTCCGCCATTGTGTTTTATCTAGAAAAAAACATGAAGTTCAAATATAAACTCAATGACATTTGACCGAATGCCTACCAGGCGTGGTGTCCACCATGGACATCGTTGACACTGGCGGTGAGATCCCAGGTGGACGGCGGCATTGTTGGTTCGGGTTGCGACGTCCTACGATGCCTAGTTGGCGGCCCGAGAGGTACAACAACGGTGTCAGACGAGGAGGATGCAGATACAAAATAAGGGGAAGTAGGGGCGGAGTGGAAGTGAAGTGGATCTGGAAGGGGGATTTGAGTGGGTTGGGGGTGTCAGAGTCCTATCTGACGGTTGTCTGGACTACCGCAAAATGCCCCTCCCCTGCTTTCTTTTGATTTGCATGTAAATGGATGTTCGGACCGCTCCGTGAACTGACGAGGTACCGCGTTGGATAGGAGAATGGGTCTGAACAGCTCGGTCCTGACAGATGCAGCCAATTTGCCCTTAAGGGTAAAGAGTATGTCGTGCTCTGCTTTTGCTGCTTATTTGTTCAGGCATTCAACATTTTATTTTTGAAAAGGATCAAAAATTTATATTGAGATTTCGGGACCACCAAAGGACCACTATTGCTTTCAGAATGAACCGCCGACGTGTCGCTGTCGCTGTCGCCGCTCCCCTACCGGAGCCGGGTTAACCTTGCCAACGACAGACAGGAAGTCTTCATGCATGTACCCCTAAGGACCAGCGTCCTGGAGCCGCAGTTGGTGTCGTTGAACTCTAAGCACCTGACGCCAAATCTGACCACATGACAAGAAACTCCAACCTCGCCGCTCCAAAGATATGGCAGTAATCTACATCGAAGCTCCGTCGACTATGTCCAAACGAACAAACCTAATGGAGATCAAAATCCGGAAGACAAACTCGAAGAAAAAACCCCACCATTCATCCGAGAACCACACCTGCGAGGACTAAAAATCCTAACCTAAACTACTTACTGGAGCGAAGTCACCGGGTTCCCCTCCTCTCCACCGGCCATTGGAGCGGCAGGTACAGGATAGGCGAATCCAGCCTGTGAAGCCTAGAGGGGAAAGTTTGCAAATGGAAATACTATTCAGGATAGTGGCTCCATAGTTAAGTCTTGAGGAATCAAGGTCCTACCAGTGATTCTAAATATACAAAGCAAGTACCTCACAAATTATGAATTTTATGAAAGCGTGAAGACACATAGATATATAAAGATACCCGCAAAAAAATAGATATATAAAGATACACATGCATCTGAAATTGTCAGATCCGTTGGACGAAGTCTATACAACAAGCAAAGCATAATTTACACCGTTGGGGGTGGTGTAACTGGGTGCATTCCAGCTTCCTCTCGATGCTTACCATCAGCTGACTTCTGAGATTATATCTTCACGCAATTTTATAAAATGCTGACTCAAGACTCGCAATATACTAATCTTCGTCTTGTTCTTTCTTACGCGGTATGGCCATTTCTGACTCCATACGCTAGCTCTTATATATCTGTTAGTGGAGGTTGCAACTTGCTAATCTTTTTCTGTTGGATTCGATCAAACAGCACAGAATTATTAGTTAAACTGCGGTCTCACAAGAAAGATCCGAATGATGATTCCTTGATCGGCTTGCCCGGAAGGTTCTCTGCTCCATGCGTTTGGACGTAGCGACGCTAAACAATGCCGCTTGGAACCAAGAACGCCTGCTGAGCCCATCCCAAGAACCAAGAATGACTAACGTCTTTTATACTACAGGCAGCAGCAATACTCTGGCACAGGTCAAGTACTCTACTCTACAAGATCAGAGCGTAACCATAAAATGAGATGGTTGTAGCTCCGGTTGACCACAATAAGCACCAACAATTGGTTGGGTGGCTAGTGGGGCCGTTGCTTCCCAATTTGTTACTTATTATCATCTTCTCCTTGGCGCCAACCTTCTTGCTGGGATGGTTTGGAACAGAGGTTAATTTGGAGTGAACCTATTTTCGTCTTTCAAGTATTGTCACAATTGTAACAGAAGTTGAGCATATGTATATCCGAAAATAAATGAAGAAATTCAAATGAAGTGACAAACATCTCTGTGATTAGTCCCAGTGAGAAACATATATCCATTAAGCACCAAATAGCATTTTAAGAGTGCTTGTCTAGAACGACAAAGTACGGTAGAAAATCCTTATATTTCAGATAATTTTGCATAGTACAGAGCTCTATTTCCTTCTAGTTTGCTTGAGAAATAAAGTCTTGAATACTCTTCTACTTTCATTGTCTTCTGTATCAACGTATGTCTAGAATGATAAATTAGAGTAGACAATCCTTATTGGGATAACTTCGCATGATCTAGGGCTCTCTTTCCTTCAAGTTTGTTTGTGAAAAAAAGTCTTGCATACTCTTCTACTTTCACTGTCTTGTATAACAACTTCTCTTCTCTAGTTTCCAAAATTGGTGAAACTATTCCATCATAATTTGGGAGGTGAAATGCAGACACGGTTAGTCGCTCCTTGTGGGCATTTATGGTAACCCTGTGCTCAATGCTCTTGTACTTCCCATTTGTCATAATCTATAAACAAATAAGTAAACTAAATTAGACAAATATCAAGTTGCTCATCTATATCCTCGAAAAACAGTTCCTCATATAAAGTTGAAAGTAGTTTGAGAACTACAGACGACAATGTATAGGAAAAACTTCCCTATACAACATTCAAATATTGCTATGCCTAGAATGCACCCCTAATCTCTAGAAAAAAGGTACCTTTGTCTTATTTGATCAAGATTTCTTGGAATTAATAAATAGAAAGAAGTAGTATGGAAATTATTGAACATTAGCGAACTATTTTTCATGTATTGTAAAATGATCTGAATGACAATAAGAGAAAAGGAACAATAGTATTCAAGTAGCTTGAATAAAGAGAAACTAGAATGGGTCTTTTCTATGGCCAATAATGAGCTTTATGAGCAACGCTGGGTCGATACTGGGTGAGGGCTACAAAGGTGGGTCGATGCATCACTTGTTTGGTTGGGTGGACATTTTACTTTTTTGCTCTCTAACTTCAAAATTATTTAGAAACAACTCTAACCCAAAATCGTGGCTATTTTTCTGGAGTGGCATACAGTGTGCTACAATTAATAATGTAACATGTGATAAATGAATTGAGAAGTACTTTTACTAACTCGGGTAGTTGAAAAACTTAATACCTGATGGCAAGCCAAATATAACCGCTTTCATTTGGTCAATGTGCTTGGGCGTGTTAAAGTTTGTCAGTCGAAAAACTGATGGAGTTGAGGTTTTCTCTTCACGAGGCACATATAAGGATTTTAAAAATATGATTTCCCTATTTTATAGTTTCAGATGTTGTATGACTAACTTAACATGTCTCAAGAAGCATACCTCAAGAAGGTCACCCACATTCACCAATAGTGCATCGCGACATGGTTTCACAGGTATCCATGCACCATGCCTTCTAATTTGTAAGCCTTGAACTAAATTAACTTCCAGTAGAATAGTTAGGAATGACATATCAGAATGCGGTTTGAAGCCTAAAACCTTTTCTGGCATTGGCGTGCATGGAGGGTAGTAGCCCATCCTGAGAAATTGCGCCACATGTTTGTCTTCAACCAATTCAGGATTAAGATCTAGTGTTTTTGCAACGAAGACGCCAAGAGAATGAGCAAGTTTCATCACCTCCGAAGAGTACTTTTCAATAAAATTCCTGGGATCAAAAGAAGAATAATGTTTCTATGTTATTGATGCCGTTGGTAGATATTGAAATACTTTGGGCTTTATATGACCAGACTTAGCCTTTGTTAGTTCCAAGTACAAACTAAAAGCTAACCCCCCCTGTCCCCAAATATTTCTTGCTTGTATACACCTCGGCCTGACCTTTTGTTATGCGTTGCCATGTACCAAAGACTCTCTTGCTCGCTATTTATGATGAAAATATTACCCTAAAAGACTTAATATCAAATTTGTTTTGCCAGAATACTTAATATTTGTTAGTTCCTCTGTAAGATTTTTAGATTTATGAGTTTTTCAATATAAAAGTTTCATAAATACCATTTTTTGGTTTCAACAAATAAAATCAGGGCTAGGTATAGGACATCAATGATAAAGGCAACAAATTATTTGTAGGTTGTTGTGGCAATGTCTAATTTAATTTGGTGGGGTTGGTGTCATTTCTATACCAATGTTCAAATATAAAGAAAATTCTTAGAAGTTTACTACTACTTTACTTTGAGTCCTTAGCATAGTTAGGAGTATAAAGTGTTGTATATATGAACTGTAAAAGGGCACTCGGGGTCAAAGAAGCGAACATCTCAATCTGTGTCGTTGCTGTTGAATTGACGAGATGCATAACAATAAAAAATAACAAAAGAATAAGGCCAACATAAATTTTTGGTACTCCTCCTCTTTGGCCTATGTGTTTATGTTATGAGGCTAATAAATGCTTTACACGAAATGAACACATAACAGATGGTAGCAGTGAAAAACATGCTTTTATCTCAAAATTGCATAGAATGTCAAAATCATGTTTCAAAGGTCACACTCACAAGAATGGTACACTGTAGCAGTGAAAAACATGCTCTTACCTCAAAATTGACATGCTTGTCCATTTTATAAAAAAAACGTTAACTAAGTCAATCGTGTAAATTCTAGAAATCTAATCACCATTGAACTCGGGTGTTGGGCCAAATTAAGTAAGCTGCTAAGATTGATTCTTTGAAAAGAAGGAAGGCATTTTTATTTTCCTTATCTCAAACATACAAATTAAAGTCTCACCTGAAAGTATGGGGTTCACATGGCCAGTAACTCATATCACGGGCTTCGGGTGGTTGGGCGAAGAGCGCAAACATGTCAGCCCATTCTAGCTTTTGATCATCAGAGACAACAAACGCTTGACCATAACCTTGAAGATCCCCTTGCCGCTGAGCATATGCATTCTTAACATCGGGGGGGAGTTGAAAAAACTTCTGAATGTCATGCTTCATACCCATGATGACCTCATCTGGTATTCCATGATTTACAACCTGCAAAACTCAAAGGTGGACAAACAATCATGCTTTATCAAACATAGTTTTTGAAGGATGGAATGATTGAGTCTAGTCATTAATGTTTAGAGAAAAGTATACATTTTGTATCTCTAGACTGGTTCCAGATTGTGTCCTTGAACTCTAATACCAAACATATCGGACCTTAAACTTTTGAAACATGACTAATTTGTACCCTGGCCACAATCAAAGCAGTATAACAAATAAAGCCATGATGATTTCCCCCATGTGGCATTCGAGTATATATATATATATATATATATATATATAGGGAAGTGTGAATATATATATTGGGAAGTGTGAATAAATTTGAGTAATCAGAAAATAAAATAAATAAGCAGACATTAAAAAATAGAAATATTTCTAGAAATGTCACCAGAAATTTTAGAAAGAAGAACATTTTTTTCGGGTTTGTCTGGGGCACATCTAGATGTGCTTTAGTTATTGCACATCTAAGTGACTCAATCAAACTAGAAAGAAAAAGAAAAAAAAGACTAATAAAAATGCTTGCGCGAATCTTCACATGGACTCAATGGCATAGGACTTAGATGTGCAATACTTAGGGCACATCTAGATGTGCTTTAGCAAAACTGTTTTTTTCATGTATGATACAAGTGAGGACATATAAATTAAGCTGGTTAAGTTCATTACTTGAGTGACGCACCTGAAAAAATCCCCACTCCGCACAGGCAAACTTGAGCTTAGCGGCCTCTGCCTCAACGGACTCGGGGCTCGAAAGCTTGCTGACGTCGATCACCGGAACCTCGTCGGAGTGCTCATCGAGAACAGCGAACGCGTCGATGTCCGGCTGTATGTACCGCTCAATCACCTCGGCCGTCAGCTCGCCGGTGGACGCCGCCAGAGCCTGGACGTTCCTGACGGGAAGCGTCACAGCCAGCTTCGACCACCTGCTCTCGCTGACGCTGTCACTCGCTCTCGCTGACTCTACCTCCATCAGTATAGCTAGTTCTCCACTGCGTACGTCTTGGTGCTCTCGCTAGTTAACTTACTTTTGCTTGCTTATTTGTAGAGAGGGATCCAGCCACCGATCAGGCTATGGAAGAAGTTATAGAAGATGCGAATGATTATTCCTCGATCGGCTCGTCCGGAGGGCTCTCTGATCCATGTGTTTGGACGCACCGATCGATGCTAAAAAGAATGCCCCGGCGGCTAATGGCCGAATTTTCCAGGCTTGGAATAGTTTTGCACTGATACACTTGCAGATCCGCTGTGGCGTGGTTAAAACGGGCCTTTGTACAAGCAGTCATAATCTCATCCCGGAGAATCCTATTTGACGCCTTTTGCGTCAAAATGTCCACGTTTCACACAGAGAATGCAGCGACCGATGTAAAATGGGACGGCCCATTATATAGAATGGCTAACATACTACAGGACCTGGTTTGGGGAATCGTCTAGAAGGTTCTTGAACTAGTTTTCTTTTTATCTGCTGTTTTTGGGTTCTTCCTTTTTAGTTTTTCTGTTTCTTTTAGAAAACCATTTTTTAATGTTTCAAACAAAAAATTAAAATTTGGTTGCAATTAAAAAATAGTTCCTTTTTTTCAAAAAATGTTTGGAATTTTAAAAAATGTTTGTATTTCTTAAAAACTTTTTTAAATTTCGAAAATTGTTCAAAGTTTTCAAAATTGTCTTTTGAAGAAATTATAGAAATTTCAAAATTGTTTGCTTTTCCAAAAGTTGTTCAAACATTTCAAATTTGTTCACAAAATTTTCTTTAGAAAATGTTTGAATTTTCAACAAATGTTGGTGTTTTAAAAAATTGTTGTCAAATTGTAAAAGATGTTTGCTATAGTGTCAGGTTGCTATGGTGTTCCAACCACTACAGGCAACCGGGCAGCTAAAGTGATCTCTATAGTGCGCGCTAAAATGGGTTGGCCTAGTTCAGACACTCATCTGTGCTGGAGCCCGACAACTTGACGCTTAATGCGTCATATAGGGACTCCATAATCCTTGTCACTCAAGGGCAAACTTTATGTTATGTGAAAGAAAGCTCAGGCCCGACATTAACAATTCATCTTTTGCTGGTAAATTAATTAATGATGCCCCTAAAACAACGAAAAAAATCAATGTGCTACGGCTTGCTTACACACACACGCGACAAGATTATGACAACTGGCTTACACAAAGGTCTACACGCACTTGGACGACTTATTGTATGGACTTGGGTTGGTGCTTTATTTATAAAGCAAGGCAAAAGTCTATTTCAAGCAAGCCTAACCAACTAAACTAGGGATGCATAATAAGGGAAACCCATGCCGAAGAAAACACAAGGGTGAAGTAGCACCATCTGAGAAGGCTGAGTCGTTGATGCAAAGAACGGAACAACCAAACCGACAAGGATATACCATCCTGCTGACAATCTTTGTCACTGAACAGGACCATATCTCATGCTGACAAGAGACATCAATTTTGGCATCCCGGAGTTTACTAAGAACACAACGTGTCATGCGGACGAGTGATACGATCACCCAAGAAGAACACCTTATCTCATCAGGCCTGGTCTCAACCATACAAAGCCACATTTGCCAACTAGCAACACTTGGGATAACAAGGAACCGAAGTCCAAGGCGGTGCCCTCAGGACGGGTAGGATGAGCATCACCACCCTTTAATCCAAAAATATGGTGTTTTCACCGAGAGCACCAATGAGGTCATAGAGCGGCTGTGATGATGCCTTCAAAGAGGGGATGGCATCCATGAATGTCACACAACTAGATGGACCGAAGTTGGACTAGCTTCCACAACGGCATGAGTTATCTACCCCCAGACTTGGCATGGTTGGTTGCTAAGATAACCACCAGACAACCACCACCGAATGCAAATCAGCAGCACCCACGCGCCTTCATAGTCTTGGTTGTCGACCCTCACTTGGGTTGTGAGCCCTACCCACAAGCATCGCAACTTTCTACCAAATAGGGATGGGGCATTGCAACTTTCCACCAAATAGAGATGCCAGCCTAGATCCAAACTGCCTCGTTCTGGCAAGCATGAGGAAAGCAGAGACCTTTTTAAGGCCTTGGGGGTATGATAATGGCTAACAAGCCCAACCCTAGGATCCAGATTGTCATGAAGTCCGGCCAGATATAAACCCGACTAGCTCCGGATGAGCACAACTCGAATTTGAAATGTATATGTGCTAGGTTAGGAGAAGAGGAGGGAGGATAAGAACTGGGTCACGTCTATAATAGTAGCCAACTCCTGATGTCAACGGAAAGTGGCCAGACCCCTAGTCGAAGCCACTCGTGTCCCCCATATACCTCATCATGTGCGACCAATGTGGCCTCCACCACAAGCTATTCACCCTAGATATGTTTGATGAAGCACAAGTGTACCGCTTCCCATCATCAAACGGTTGTCGGACCATCCGTTCTTCGAAACACCTAACCGACAAGCACGTTTGTGCCACACAATCACTCATGATCTGGATGAGGAGAGAGCCTTGCCACAACCATCCACAGAAACCACACAAGAAAGCTCTCTCCTAGAGCAAGGATGATGGGAAAGAAGTGGTAACATTGGGTTTTTTAGGGCGTCACCCAAGTCATCCCAGGGGAGCAGCACAAGGGTTGAGATTGGAATGGTTGAAATATCGGTTAGTGCAAACTCTGTTATTAATTGGTTTGAAGTTTTTATCCAAATTTGGCTGAAAGTTGCAAAAAGCAGCCACATTTTCAAATGGCTAGGCAAAGCGATTCCCAAGATATTCAAAACCTATACTAAATTGTTGAAAGATTTATAATTCCATTTAAAAACCAAACTTTCCAAAAAGGTGAGGCAAAATAATAATTGAGATTGAAATGAGTTGGGCAACTCCAATAATCAATGATGTGTGGACCGTCTATCAACTTACACTTCCCATGTTGCCACGATACCCAAAAAATACATGTTTTTATTATGTGTAAAGTATATCCAAAACATATTATCATGTTCATTGGTGAACATACATGTATATCTAGACGATGGAGCCATTTTTTATACCCAAAATCCTAAAGTTCCCATGTTGCTATGATAAAAATATCCACCTGGAAAAGAAATAGCCAGCTTATCTCTGAAATGAGAGAAAAAATTGAGGTGACTTATGAAGATGTGAGTAATGACTCAAGCAAGGAAAGATGTGAGTTATGACTCGAGCATGGGGACAACAGAGGTGGAAAGCACAATGAATGCAAATCACCTATTCAGGGTATATAATAGTGGAAGAAATCCTCTTTTATGGCAATGATTGAAGTTTGAATTCATGCTAATTTTGTTATCTTTCAAATACCATGCCAACAAACAGTTAGCCTACACATGTTTAGAAGTACTAGTCGAGTTACATATGGTTGCGCCTCTCATTTCAAGGGATTCACTTGCAAGCAAATTGTTGGGTTTCGTAGTAATTTCAAAAAAATTCCTACGCTCACGCAAGATCATGGTGATGCATAGCAACGAGAGGGGAGAGTATGATCTACGTACCCTTGTAGATCGACAACGGAAGCGTTTGGTTGATGTAGTCGTACGTCTCCACGGCCCGACCGATCAAGCACCGAAACTACGGCACCTCCGAGTTCTAGCACACGTTCAGCTCGATGACGATCCCCGGACTCCGATCTAGCAAAGTGCCGGGGAAGAGTTCCGTCAGCACGACGGCGTGGTGACGATCTTGATGTACTACCGTCGCAGGGCTTCGCCTAAGCACCGCTACAATATTATCGAGGACTATGGTGGAAGGGGGCACCGCACACGGCTAAGAATATGATCACGTGGATCAACTTGTGTCTCTAGGGGTGCCCCTGCCTCCGTATATAAAGGTTCAAGGGAGGGGGCCGGTCGGCCAAGGTGTGGCGCGCCAGGAGGAGTCCTACTCCTTCTGGGAGTAGGACTCCCCCCCTTTCCTAGTTGGAATAGGATTCGTGGAGGGGGGGAAGAGGAGAGAGAGGAGGAAGGGGGGCCGGCCCCCTCTCCTTGTCCAATTCGGACCAAGGGGGGGAGGGGCGCGCGGCCCATCTCTGGCCACCTCTCCTCTCTTCCACTAAGGCCCACTAAGGCCCATATACCTCCCGGGGGGTTCCGGTAACCTCCCGGTACTCCGGTAAAATCCCGATTTCACCCGGAACACTTCCGATATCCAAACATAGGCTTTCAATATATCAATCTTTATGTCTCGACCATTTCGAGACTCCTCGTCATATCCGTGATCACATCCGGGACTCCGAACAACCTTCGGTACATCAAAATGCATAAACTCATAATATAACTGTCATCGTAACCTTAAGCGTGCGGACCCTACGGGTTCGAGAACAATGTAGACATGACCGAGACACGTCTCCGGTCAATAACCAATAGCGGAACCTGGATGCTCATATTGGCTCCTACATATTCTACGAAGATCTTTTATCGGTCAGACCGCATAACAACATACGTTGTTCCCTTTGTCATCGGTATGTTACTTGCCCGAGATTCGATCGTCGGTATCCTATACCTAGTTCAATCTCGTTACCGGCAAGTCTCTTTACTCGTTCTGTAATACATCATCCCGCAACTAACTCATTAGTTGCAATGCTTGCAAGGCTTAAGTGATGTGCGTTACCGAGAGGGCCCAGAGATACCTCTCCGACAATCGGAGTGACAAATCCTAATCTCGAAATACGCCAACCCAACATGTACCTTTGGAGACACCTGTAGAGCTCCTTTATAATCACCCAGTTAAGTTGTGACGTTTGGTAGCACACAAAGTGTTCCTCTGGCAAACGGGAGTTGCATAATCTCATAGTCATAGGAACATGTATAAGTCATGAAGAAAGCAATAGCAACATACTAAACGATCGGGTGCTAAGCTAATGGAATGGGTCATGTCAATCAGATCATTCAACTAATGATGTGATCCCGTTAATCAAATAACAACTCTTTGTCCATGGTTAGGAAACATAACCATCTTTGATTAACGAGCTAGTCAAGTAGAGGCATACTAGTGACACTCGGTTTGTCTATGTATTCACACATGTATTATGTTTCCGGTTAATACAATTCTAGCATGAATAATAAACTTTTATCATGATATAAGGAAATAAATAATAACTTTATTATTGCCTCTAGGGCATATTTCCTTCACAAATAATCATGAACAAATCTTCAAAAGAAAAATCATCGGCGACATCTAGCAGAACTAAAGTAGTAGAAGAAGAATTTTAGAATACATATATATTATGATAAAACGAATGGAGAGATTTAAATGAAGTAACAGATGTCTCAATGCTTATAAATATATCTACTTATTACATTGAGGATCAAACTTCCCTCGAAAGAGTAAAGGAAGCATCAAAATTCATTTGACGATAGATTATCTAGTAAATGAAGTAGAGTACATAAGCCTTATATTTGGGATAACTTAGCATAATCAAGGGTTCTCTTTCCATCTGGTTTGTTTGACAAATAAAGTCTTGCATACTCTTCTACTCTCATTGTCTTGTATAACACCTTCTCTTCGGTACTTCCCAAGACTGGTGAAATTATTCCATCGTACTTTGGAACTTGAAATGCTGATATGGATAGTCGCTCCTTCTGGGCATTTATGGTGACCCTATGCTCAATGCTCTTATACTTCCCATTTGTCATAATCTGTAACCAATGATTAATTTTAATTAAATAAAATACGAAATTCCTCCCTTATATAAGGCGAAAATAGTTTGAAACTAGTGTAATATGTGCATATTGTTTATGAAACATCTCCCACTACACTACTCAATTGTCTCTCGGGTCAATAAAACACTCTCAATTCTAAATTGTTTGTGTTTCATTCCTAGAATCCAAAATTAGGTTTAAAACCATACCTCAAGGAAGTCACCCACATTTACCAACAATGCATCACCCCGTGGTTTTACTGGGATCCATGCACCATGCCTTCTAATTTGTAGGCCTTGAACTGCATTCACTTCTAGCAGGATAGTTATAAAAGATCCATCAGAATGCGGTGAGAAACCTAAAACCTTTTCGGGCGTGGTTGTGCATGGAGGGTAGTAGTTCATTCTCAGAAACTGGCCCACATGCTTGTCTTCCATTAATTCAGGATCAACACCTATTGTTTTGGCAATAAAGGTGGCAAGAGAATGACTGAGTTTCATCAACTCGGAAGAGTAGTCTTCAATAGAATTCCTGGGATTAAAAAATGTATGTGTTATTTTTAGATATTTGTAGAAATTTAAATAGTTACAGACTTTTAGTGACCTCACTTGGCATTAATTTTTGGGGGATATCATTTGCTAGTGTAAAGTATAAATAGAACAAGCAGACCACATTTTGTTGTTTGTTTAGCCATTGGCATGCTTGTACTTTGTTGGCCACACCATGAACACTATCAAATCAATTGATAGATACTTATACGAAAATATTACCCTGGAAAAGTAGTTCATTTTATTTTGCAGAAAAGTTTAATGTCATTAGTTTCTCTCTTTTTCATATTTCAGTAAATTGCTCAATATATATGTTTGATCAAGAAATTATTGAATTAAACCAAATGTCCCACTCACAAACATGCCAAATTATGGCAATGAAAGCAACATGTCCCATTCATTTAAAGACTTAGCATGTTCTTTGTTAACCAAATGATTACGTGTTACAAACCGGAACTTTTAGGAATCCAATTTTGATTCCATTCTCGGGTCGGACATATTTAAATAATTTTCTTAATTTGATGATTTGATTAGAAGGAAATAGTTTTAATTTACCTTTATTATCCATCTAGAAATATAAGATGTTTCAAACACAAACAAACTAACCTGAAATTAGGAGGCTGGTTTGGCCAGTAACTCATATCTCGGGCCTGAGGTGGCTGCGAAAAGAGGCCAAACATGTCTGACCAATCTAGCTTTTGATCATCCGAGAGAACAAACGCTTGACCATAACCTTGAAGATCTCCTACTCGTTGCGCATATGCATTCTTAACTTCAAGGGGCAGCTGAAAGAACTTCTGAATGTCGTGCTTCATACCCGCGATGACCTCAATTGGTATTCCATGATTTACGACCTATAGATTGTAGAGGTTAGACAAGTAGTCTTGCGTCACACATGGACTTCTGTTTTTAGCAATGGAATGGCTGGATCTAGTAATAAATATCTACAAAATTAAGTATACTGTTGAAATTAGAAAAGTTTAAATCCACAAACAGTCAAACACAGTCAAAGTTGTGTGACCACTTTTACATATTTCAACATATTTCATACTGAACATTTACACACATACACCTCACTCCTTGCTTACTTGTACAAAAAAATTCAGATATTTTTTAAACCAAATTTTGAATTATGAATTTTTCAGAAAATCAGCCTCCATGGAAGCCGAGATCCAAAAGGCCACACTTGAAAAAGAAGACATACTAAATTATTTAGACTGCTTGGTTAATACGAGACCGTACCTGGAAGAAGCCCCAGTCCTCACAGGCAAATCTGAGCTTGGCGGCCTCCGCTTCCACGGACTCGGCGTCCAGGAGCTTGCCGAGGTCGATCACCGGAACCTCATCAGAGTGCTCGGCGAGAACCGTGTCCCCGTCGACGCCCGGCTGGATGTACCGTTGGATGGTGTCGGCCGTCAGCTCGCGGGCGGACGCAGCCAGAGCCTGGACGTTCCTGACGGGGAGCGACGTTCCAGACTGCGACCATCTGCCCTCGCTGGCGCTGCTGCCACCACTCCTCGTCTCCACCTCCATGATCACTAGCAAGTTACTTCTCTGCCACACGTCTACACTGCACACTCTACTCCAGTTACTCTGCCTGCTTATCTGACCAGGCATTGAGCCGTCCAGGCTACTTATATAGAGTGCAAGATTGTTAGTGCTCGCAACTTGCAGTAATCTTTTTTCTTGGATCTGATCGAGCTCAATGATTCCTCGATCGGCTCGTCTGAGGTTCTCCGATCCATGCAGTTGGACGCACCGATCAATGCTAAAACATGGCCGGCGGCTAACGGCCGAATTTTACGGGGATAGAATACTTTTGCAGCCCACATGCATGACATCAGTGTCCCCTCCAACTCTAAACGGCCTGGTTTACAGTGTTTCAAACGGCAGCAGAAATGCAGTACAGACCACGTCTGCACGCCGGCCCGGATTACAGTGTAAACAAAATGAGATGGAACGGACGTACATAACCCCGGCTTGGAACATCAAAGTGAATGGCAGAGGGCGAAGTTGGAGCGAGCAAATAACCTATGGGTCGGTTCGATTCAGAGTTTCAGACGAACGCATTTGGAGCATACGGCGATTACACCCACGACACTAGGACGCGCGGGCGTGAAGAGAGGATTTTCTACCATGCACCGAACCTCCCGTGCATGCATGCATGCATCACATTTTTTTATGAGCCTGTCTATGCATCAGTGGACGAGACTTCGGCTGACGTCATGCATGCATGTGTAGGCGCTGTATGTTTTCCTTGGTCTCGTTCGTGGTCAGTCCATGCTAGGCTAGAATCGGTGTTCCTTTTCTTTTTCTTTTTTTTTTCTTGCTATAAGCCCACAAGTGTGGTCGCTCAGGGGCTAATCGCGGTGTCCTGCATGCTGGATCCTCTACTATTCTATGTTCTCTCCGAAAGCGTGCCAATCCCTATGTTGTGCGGAGCTGACCATCTTCTAGGATTCAGCCCCTTTTTCTTTCTTTGCTCCTTCGCAGAGTAATGCCTTCTCTTCCGGTCCATTTTCCTACCCTTTATTTATCTATTTTTAATACATTTTCAAAAATATTTTGTATTGTTGATATAAAATGAAAATAAATAAAAATAGAAAATCAAACTTGCACAAGTAGCAGTCGCGTTGCACCCCTTGCAGTTAACGACGGCTTGCGATACAACCAGTTGCAACGCTAGTGATGGACATGCAACTGGCCAGTATCCTTGCCGCCTCAGTTACTTGCAACTGGCCATCATCCCCCCCCCCCCTCCAGTTGCAATCGTGTTGTACTCCTTGCAGTTCCAGTCGGGTTGCGACACATGCAATTGCAACTCTAGTAATGGACATGCAACTGGCTAACATTCATCTCCCCTTCACTTGCAGTCATGTTGTACCCCTTGCAGCTGTAGGAGGGTTGCGACACATGCAGTTGCCACTCTTTTTTTTTGAATATGTACTGCAAGGCAACAGCCTCACAGCTCTTTATTGAAAACAACAAAGTAACACAGTCCTGTTACAAGTCAAATACAAGAAAAAAAGAAGAAGACAAAAATACTTACAACCCAAGCAAGGTAGAACACACTAACTAAGGGAGGTTAGAGATCCAGGTTAGAAGGCTATCCTTGTATTTACATTTTATCCTATGAGAAAGAAGAGTTATGTCATGGATAAAGTTGTGCCTCCAGGCTCTGAAAGAAGGTCTCTCATTGCTGAAAACCTTGCCATTCCTCAAGAACCAAATGTTCCAAGCTGCTGTAAAGACCACTTCAGTGAAGAAAAGATGCCCAAAATCCTTCCTAGCCTTTACAGCCATGTTGTAGGTTGTCATCCCAGGCTGGGGATCCCAGTGAATCTGCAAGTAATTCCAGACTCTAACACTAAAATTACAAGAGAAGAACAAATGTGCACAGTCTTCATGGATGAAATATGGACATAGGACACAAGTATGATCCTCCACATGCCAATGCCTCCTCTGTAACATGTCTCTGGTGTTTAAACGATCCCTCAGCAGAAGCCATCCAAACATTTTGATTTTCAAGGTGCATGAAGATTTCCAAATCCATTGGAAAATTGGATCTACAACAATATGTTGATGCTCATGCACATAAAAGGATTTAGGTCTGAAGCAGCCTTTATGAAAAGGCCATATCCATGTATCATGATTTCCAGAGCAAGTATAAGCATTTGTTAATTGTTGGAAACATTCAAATTCAGCAAAGGCTTGTGTAGAGAGGGGCAGATGCAAATTTGACAGAAACTCCTGGGAAAGCACATCAGACACTGAAAGTTGTTCATCAATAACAAAAGAGAAGAGCCTGGGAAATTTTTCACTGAGGCAAGAACCCTTAAGCTCAACCACCCATCTGTCAGTCGAAAAGAGAATAGACCTGCCATCTCCCAACAATGGATTAGCCAGATGACAATATTTATGAGCCAATTTGAACACATCACGCCACCAAAAGGACCCACAGAGGCTGGTAGTATGAGGGACAGAGCTACCATAATAGGCATTCCAGATGAGACCAACCCAGGGGATGTCATGATGATTATAAAACTTGTGCAAGAACTTCATAAGTAAGGCCTCATTCTGCACCCTGAGGTTTAGCACACCAAGACCCCCTTTATTTTTTGGTAGGCATACCAAGTCCCAAGCGGCCAAAGATTGTCTTGGGGTATCAGAGTTCCCTCTCCATAGGCATTGTCTCTGGATCCTTTCAATTTGTTTCAGAATTCCAGGTGGGATGACAAGTGTGCACAGGAAATATATGGGCATTGAAGTTAAAACAGACTGGAGCAACTGCAACCTACTACCTTGGTTTAGAAAGCATGAAGTGGTAGACAATCTTCTTTCAATCATATGCACAAGAGGCATGAGATCTTGAATTGAGGGCCTGGTAGTCCCCATGGGCAGACCCAAATAAGTAAAAGGCATGACTCCCACACTGCATCCAAGAATTGAGGCCGACCTGTTAGCTTCATCAGTTGACATGTTCATAGGCACCATAAGGGATTTTGCAAAATTCACAGATAATCCTGTTGTAGCAGCAAAAACATCAAGCATGTCTTTAAGAGCAAGCAGCTGATGATCAATAGCAGGCAACACAATTAGTGTATCATCAGTATACTGAACTATGGGAAAATCCTGGCTGTGAGAAGGGATTGGGAGAGTCAAAATTCCTTTACTGCACATATCATTCACTACAGACTGAAGCAGGTCAGCAGCAAGGACAAAAAGTAGAGGTGACATTGGGTCTCCTTGTATAACTCCCCTCTTACATTTAAAATGGTTGCCAGGTACACCATTAAGAAGCACAGAAGATGAGCCAGATGACAGAATAGATTGCATCCAAGAAATCCATTTGTCATTAAAACCCTTGTATCTTAAAATTCTAAGAATGGCATCATGCTCAATAGTGTCAAAGGCCTTAGTAAAATCCAATTTCAGCAAGACAATTGGTCTTTTTGAAGCTTCACACTGGTGGATGTACTCAAAACACCAAGCTAGACAATCCTGAATAGACCTGGATTTAATAAATCCATATTGGTTTTTATGAATACAGGAAAGAATAACTTTCTGCAGCCTGTTTGCCAGAAGTTTAGTGAGAAATTTCAAGCAGGTATTTGTCAAAGAGATTGGCCTTTAGTCATTCAAACCCTCAGGTGAAAGCTTTTTTGGGGATCAAGGTTATGATAGAACTGTTGATACACTCCAGATCAAGGTGTCCCTCGGAAAACTCTTTGACCAATTGATGAAATCATCCTTAATTATGTGCCAACACTTCTTAAGAAAAAGACCAGTGAAACCATCTGGCCCAGGAGCTCTGTCAGGAGGCATCTCTTTAATAACACAATCATTTTCCTGCTCAGAAAAAGGCTTGGTCAAATCATCAAGTCCCTGAACCTTCTTGATAATATTTGGCATATCAAAACCCATTTGGGTATTATTAGTGCATCCCATCCTCTGTTTGAACTCCTGCAAAAATAGTCCAGCAATTGATGCATGATCAGAGGTCACTTGCCCATTATCAGAAGTTATACTGGAAATAGAGTTATTCCTATATCTCTCAGTGGCCATGGCATGGAAAATTTTAGTATTTTCCTCTCCCACTTTAATGCTCCTAATAGTACACCTCTGCTTCCAGTAAATGTATTGCAATCTTAGAGTTTCCTCCAAATGCAAGTTAACAATTTTCCTGAAAGTTTCCTCTGGCCCAGACAAAGGCCTCAACTCCTCTAGGCCATCCAAACAAAGTATGACTTTGTTGCAGTTGGAGATTAGAGCCTTAACCTTAGAGAGACTAATGTGCCAATGTTTGAGTGCCTACCCGAGAGCTTTAAATTTTGCAGAGATAACAGTAGCAGAAGATCTCTTATGAACTGGCCTACTCCAAGAGTCACTGACACAATCAAGAAAACCAGGCAAATTAGTCCAGTAATTTTCAAATCTAAAAAGTTTGGCCTTGGGAATAGAAGTTTTGATTTGCACCACACAGGGCACATGATCTGAAGCAGTTCTGGCTAGAGGTAAGACCATAGTGTTAGGATAAGAACATGTCCATGAGGGAGTTGTAAAGAACCAATCAATCTGTTCAAGCAAAGGAACAGTTTGCATATTTGTCCATGTATACTTTCTGCCCTTGAGAGGTAGCTCGATTAAGCCCAGGTGCCCAATAACCTCATTAAAAATAAACATGTCATTAATGTCACCACTGTTGGATAACGTAGTAATTCAAAAAAATTCCTACGCACACGCAAGATCATGGTGATGCATAGCAACGAGAGGGGGAGAGTGTGATCTACGTACCCTTGTAGATCGACAACGGAAGCGTTAACTTGGTTGATGTAGTCGTACGTCTCCACGGCCCGACCGATCAAGCACCGAAACTACGGCACCTCCGAGTTCTAGCACACGTTCAGCTCGATGACGATCCCCGGACTCCGATCCAGCAAAGTGTCGGGGAAGAGTTCCATCAGCACGACGGCGTGGTGATGATCTTGATGTACTACCGTCGCAGGGCTTCGCCTAAGCACCGCTACAATATTATCGAGGACTATGGTGGAAGGGGGCACCGCACACGGCTAAGAATATGATCACGTGGATCAACTTGTGTCTATGGGGTGCCTCTTGCCTCCGTATATAAAGGATCCAAGGGGGGGTGCGGCCGGCCCTAGTAGGAGGCGCGCAGGAGGAGTCCTACTCCTACCGGGAGTAGGACTCCCCTCCCTTTCCTTGTCCAAGTAGGAGAGGGGGAAGGAAGGGAGAGAGGAGAGGGGGGCGCCGCCCCTCCCTCCTTGTCCAATTCGGACTAGGGGGAGAGGGGGCGCGCGGCCTGCCCTGGCAGCCCCTCCTCTTCTCCACTTTAGGCCCATGAGGCCCATTAACCCCCCGGGGGGGTTCCGGTAACCCCCCGGTGCTCCGGTTTTATCCGAAACTTCCCCGGAACACTTTCGGTGTCCGAATATAGCCGTCCAATATATCAATATTTATGTCTCGACCATTTCGAGACTCCTCGTCATGTCCGTGATCACATCCGGGACTCCGAACTAACTTCGGTACATCAAAACTCATAAACTCATAATATAACTGTCATCGAAACCTTAAGCGTGCGGACCCTACGGGTTCGAGAACAATGTAGACATGACCGAGACACGTCTCCGGTCAATAACCAATAGCGGAACCTAGATGCTCATATTGGCTCCTACATATTCTACGAAGATCTTTATCGGTCAGACCGCATAACAACATACGTTGTTCCCTTTGTCATCGGTATGTTACTTGCCCGAGATTCGATCGTCGGTATCTCTATACCTAGTTCAATCTCGTTACCGGCAAGTCTCTTTACTCGTTGCGTAATACATCATCTCGCAAATAACTCATTAGTTGCAATGCTTGCAAGGCTTATGTGATGTGTATTACCGAGAGGGCCCAAAGATACCTCTCCGACAATCGGAGTGACAAATCCTAATCTCGAAATACGCCAACCCAACATGTACCTTTGGAGACACCTGTAGAGTACCTTTATAATCACCCATTTACGTTGTGATGTTTGGTAGCACACAAAGTGTTCCTCCGGCAAACGGGAGTTGCATAATCTCATAGTCATAGGAACATGTATAAGTCATGAAGAAAGCAATAGCAACATACTAAACGATCGGGTGCTAAGCTAATGGAATGGGTCATGTCAATCAGATCATTCACCTAATGATGTGATCCCGTTAATCAAATAACAACTCTTTGTTCATGGTTAGGAAACATAACCATCTTTGATTAACGAGCTAGTCAAGTAGAGGCATACTAGTGACACTCTGTTTGTCTATGTATTCACACATGTATTATGTTTCCGGTTAATACAATTCTAGCATGAATAATAAACATTTATCATGATATAAGGAAATAAATAATAACTTTATTATTTCCTCCTTCAGTCTCCCACTTGCACTAGAGTCAATAATCTAGTTCACATCACCATGTGATTTAACACTAATAGTTCACATCTTTATGTGATTAGTTCACATCTTCATGTGACCAACACCCAAAGGGTTTACTAGATTCAGTAATCTAGTTCACATCGCTATGCGATTAACACCCAAAGAGTACTAAGGTGTGATCATGTTTTGCTTGTGAGAGAAGTTTAGTCAACGGGTCTGCCACATTCAGATCCGTATGTATTTTGCAAATTTCTATGTCAACAATGCTCTGCACAGAGCTAGTCTAGCTAATTGCTCCCAGTTTCAATATGTATCCAGATTGAGACTTAGAGTCATCTGGATTAGTGTCAAAACTTGCATCGACGTAACCCTTTACGACGAACCTTTTTGTCACCTCCATAATCGAGAAACATATCCTTATTCCACTAAGGATAATTTTGACCGCTGTCCAGTGATCTACTCCTAGATCACTATTGTACTACCTTGCCAAAATCAGTGTAGGGTATACAATAGATCTGGTACATAGCATGGCATACTTTATAGAACCTATGGCTGAGGCATAGGGAATGACTTCCATTCTCTTTCTATCTTCTGTCGTGGTCGGGTTTTGAGTCTTACTCAATTTCACACCTTGTAACACAGACAAGAACTCTTTCTTTGACTGTTCTATTTTGAACTACTTCAAAATCTTGTCAAGATATGTACTCATTGAAAAAAAACTTATCAAGCGTCTTGATCTATCTCTATAGATCTTGATGTTCAATATGTCAGCAGCTTCACCGAGGTCTTTCTTTGGAAAATTCCTTTCAAACACTCCTTTATGCTTTGCAGAATAATTCTACATTATTTCCAATCAACAATATGTCATTCACATATACTTATCATAAATGTTGTAGTGCTCCCACTCACTTTCTTGTAAATACAGGCTTCATCGCAAGTCTGTATAAAACTATATGCTTTGATCAACTTATCAAAGCGTATATTCCAACTCCGAGATGCTTGCACCAGTCCATAGATGGATCGCTGGAGCTTGCATATTTTGTTAGCACCTTTAGGATTGACAAAACCTTCTGGTTGTATCATATACAACTCTTCTTTAATAAATCTATTAAGGAATGCAGTTTTGTTTATCCATTGGCCAGATTTCAAAAAATGCGGCAATTGCTAACATGATTCGGACAGACTTAAGCATAGATACGAGTGAGAAACTCTCATCGTAGTCAACACCTTGAACTTGTCGAAAACCTTTTGCGACAATTCTAGCTTTGTAGATAGTAACACTACTATCAGCATCCGTCTTCCTCTTGAAGATCCATTTATTCTCAATTGCTTGCCGATCATCGGGCAAGTCAACCAAAGTCCATACTTTGTTCTCATACATGGATCCCATCTCAGATTTCATGGCCTCAAGCCATTTTGTGGAATTTGGGCTCACCATCGCTTCTTCATAGTTCGTAGGTTCGTCATGGTCAAGTAGCATGACCTCCAGAACAGGACTACCGTACCACTCTGGTGCGGATCTCACTCTGGTTTACCTACGAGATTCGGTAGTAACTTGATCTGAAGTTATATGATCATCATCATTAGCTTCCTCACTAATTGGTGTAGTAGTCACAGGAACAGATTTCTGTGATGAACTACTTTCCAATAAGGGAGAAGGTACAATTACCTTATCAAGTTCTACTTTCCTCCCACTCACTTCTTTCGAGAGAACCTCCTCTAGAAAGGATCCATTCTTAGCAACGAATGTCTTGCCTTTGGATCGGTGATAGAAGGTGTACCCAACAGTAACTTTTTGGGTATCCTATGAAGACACACTTTTCCGATTTGGGTTTGAGCTTATCACGATGAAACTTTTTCACATAAGCATTGCAACCCCAAACTTTGAGAAACAACAACTTTGGTTTCTTGCCAAACCACAATTCATACGGTGTCGTCTCAACAGATTTAGATGGTGCCCTTTTAACGTGAATGCAGCTGTCTCTAATGCATAACCTCAAAACGATAGTGGTAGATCGGTAAGAGACATCATAGATTGCACTATATCCAATAAAGTACGGTTATGACGTTCGGACACACCATTATGCTGTGGTGTTCCATGTGGCATGAGTTTGTGAAACTATTCCACATTGTTTTAATTGAAGACCAAACTCGTAACTCAAATATTTGTCTCCACGATCAGATCGTAGAAACTTTATTTTCTTGTCACGATGATTTTCCACTTCACTCTAAAATTCTTTGAACTTTTCAAATGTTTCAGACTTATGTTTCATCAAGTAGATATACCCATATCTGCTCAAATCATCTGTGAAGTTCAGAAAATAATGATACTTGCCGTCAGCCTTAACACTCATCGGACCGCATACATCAGTATGTATTATTTCCAATAAGTCAGTTGCTCGCTCCGGAGAACGGAGTCTTAGTCATCTTGCCCATGAGGCATGGTTCACAAGCATCAAGTGATTCCAAAATCCCATCAGCATGGAGTTTCTTCATGCGCTTTACACCAATATGACCTAAACGACAGTGCTACAACTAAGTTGCACTATCATTATTAACTTTGCATCTTTTGGTTTCAATATTATGATTATGTGTATCACTACGATCGAGATCCAACGAACTATTTTCATTGGGTGTGTAACCATATAAGGTTTTATTCATGTAAACGGAACAACAATTTATTCTCTTACTTAAATGAATAACCGTATTACAATAAACATGATCAAATCATATTCATGCTCAACGCAAACACCAAATAACACTTATTCAGGTTTGACACTAATCCCGAAAGTATAGGGAGTGTGCGATGATGATCATATCAATCTTGGAACCACTTCCAACACACATCGTCACTTCACCCTTAACTAGTCTCTGTTTATTCTGCAACTCCCGTTTCGAGTTACTAATCTTAGCAACTGAACTAGTATCAAATACTGAGGGGTTGCTATAAACACTAGTAAAGTACACATCAATAACATGTATATCAAATATACTTATGTTCACTTTGCCATCCTTCTTATCTGCCAATCACTTGGGGTAGTTCCGCTTCCAGTGACCAGTCCCTTTGCAGTAGAAACACTTAGTCTCAGGCTTAGGACCAGATTTGGGCTTCTTCACTTGAGCAGCAACTTGCTTGCTGTTCTTCTTGAAGTTCCCCTTCTTCCCTCTGCCCTTTTCTTGAAACTAGTGGTCTTGTCTACCATCAACATTTGATGTTTTTCTCGATTTCTACCTTCGTCAATTTCCGCATTACGAAGAGCTTGGGAATCGTTTCCGTTATCCCTTGCATATCATAGTTCATCACGAAGTTCTACTAACTTGGTGATGGTGAGTAGAGAATTCTGTCAATCACTATCTTATTTAGAAGATTAACTCCCACTTGATTCAAGCGATTGTAGTACTCAGACAATCTGGGCACATGCTCACTAGTTGAGCGATTCTCCTCCATCTTTTAGCTATAGAACTTGTTGGAGACTTCATATCTCTCAACTCGGGTATTTGCTTGAAATATTAACTTCAACTCCTGGAACATCTCATATGCTCCATGACGTTCAAAACGTCTTTGAAGTCCCGATTCTAAGCCATTAAGCATGGTGCACTAAACTATCAAGTAGTCATCATATTGAGCTAGTCAAACGTTCATAACGTCTGCATCTGCTCCTGCAATAGGTACGTCACCTAGCGGTGCATCAAGGACATAATTCTTCTGTGCAGCAATGAGGATAAACCTCAGATCACGGATCCAATCTGCATCATTGCTACTAACATCTTTCAACACAATTTTATCTAGGAACATATCAAAATAAACACAGGGAAGCAACAACGCGAGCTATTGATCTGCAAAATACTACCAGGACTAAGTTCATGATAAATTTAAGTTCAATTAATCATATTACTTAAGAACTCCCACTTAGATAGACATCCCTCTAATCCTCTAAGTGATTACATGATCCAAATCAACTAAACCATGTCCGATCATCACGTGAGATGGAGTAGTTTCATTAGTGAACATCGCTATGTTGATCATATCTGCTATATGATTCACGCTCGACCTTTCGGTCTCCGTGTTCCGAGGCCATATCTGTATATGCTTGGCTCATCAAGTATAACCTGAGTATTCTGCGTGTGCAACTGTTTTGCACCCGTTGTATTTGAACGTAGAGCCTATCACACCCGAACGTAGAACGGTGCATACTCAGGGAGAACACTTCTTGATAATTAGTGAGAGATCATCTTATAATGCTACCGTCAATCAAAGCAAGATAAGATGCATAAAAGATAAACATCACATGCAATCAATATAAGTGATATGATATGGCCACCATCATCTTGTGCTTGTGATCTCCATCTTCGAAGCACTGTCATGATCACCATCGTCACCGGCGCGACACCTTGATCTCCATCGTAGCATCGTTGTCGTCTCGCCAATCTTATGCTTCCACGACTATCGCTACCGCTTAGTGATAAAGTAAAGCATTACAGCGCGATTGCATTGCATACAATAAAGCGACAACCATATGGCTCCTGCCAGTTGCCGATAACTCGGTTACAAAACATGATCATCTCATACAATAAAGTTTAGCATCATGTCTTGACCATATCACATCACAACATGCCCTGCAAAAACAAGTTAGACGTCCTCTACTTTGTTGTTGCAAGTTTTACGTGGCTGCTACGGGCTTAAGCAAGAACCAATCTTACCTACGCATCAAAACCACAACGATAGTTTGTCAAGTTGATGCTGTTTTAACCTTCGCAAGGACCGGGCGTAGCCACACTCGGTTCAACTAAAGTTGGAGAAACTGTCACCCGCTAGGCACCTTTGTGCAAAGCACGTCGGGAGAACCGGTCTCGCGTAAGCGTACGCGTAATGTCGGTCCGGGCCGCTTCGTCCAACAATACCGCCGAACCAAAGTATGACATGCCGGTAAGCAGTATGACTTACATCGCCCACAACTCACTTGTGTTCTACTCGTGCATATAACATCAACACATAAAACCTAGGCTCGGATACCACTGTTGGATAACGTAGTAATTTCAAAAAATTCCTACGCACATGCAAGATCATGGTGATGCATAGCAACGAGAGGGGGAGAGTGTGATCTACGTACCCTTGTAGATCGACAACGGAAGCGTTAACTTGGTTGATGTAGTCGTACGTCTCCATGGCCCGACCGATCAAGCACCGAAACTACGGCACCTCCGAGTTCTAGCACACGTTCAGCTCGATGACGATCCCCGGACTCCGATCCAGCAAAGTGTCGGGGAAGAGTTCCGTAAGCACGACGGCGTGGTGACGATCTTGATGTACTACCGTCGCAGGGCTTTGCCTAAGCACCGCTACAATATTATCAAGGACTATGGTGGAAGGGGGCACCGCACATGGCTAAGAATATGATCACGTGGATCAACTTGTGTCTATGGGGTGCCTCTTGCCTCCGTATATAAAGGATCCAAGGGGGGGTGCGGCCGGCCCTAGTAGGAGGCGCGCAGGAGGAGTCCTACTCCTACCGGGAGTAGGACTCCCCTCCCTTTCCTTGTCCAAGTAGGAGAGGGGGAAGGAAGGGAGAGAGGAGAGGGGGGCGCCGCCCCTCCCTCCTTGTCCAATTCGGACTAGGGGGAGAGGGGGCGTGCGGCCTGCCCTGGCAGCCCCTCCTCTTCTCCACTTTAGGCCCATGAGGCCCATTAACCCCCCGGGGGGTTCCGGTAACCCCCCGGTGCTCCGGTTTTATCCGAAACTTCCCCGGAACACTTCCGGTGTCCGAATATAGCCGTCCAATATATCAATCTTTATGTCTCGACCATTTCGAGACTCCTCGTCATGTCTGTGATCACATCCAGGACTCCGAACTAACTTCGGTACATCAAAACTCATAAACTCATAATATAACTGTCATCGAAACCTTAAGCGTGCGGACCCTACGGGTTCGAGAACAATGTAGACATGACCTTGACACGTCTCCGGTCAATAACCAATAGCGGAACCTGGATGCTCATATTGGCTCCTACATATTCTACGAAGATCTTTATCGGTCAGACCGCATAACAACATACGTTGTTCCCTTTGTCATCGGTATGTTACTTGCCCGAGATTCGATCGTCGGTATCTCAATACCTAGTTCAATCTCGTTACCGGCAAGTCTCTTTACTCGTTCCGTAATACATCATCTCGCAAATAACTCATTAGTTGCAATGCTTGCAAGGCTTATGTGATGTGTATTACCGAGAGGGCCCAGAGATACCTCTCCGAAAATCGGAGTGACAAATCCTAATCTCGAAATACGCCAACCCAACATGTACCTTTGGAGACACCTGTAGAGTACCTTTATAATCACCCATTTATGTTGTGACGTTTGGTAGCACACAAAGTGTTCCTCCGGCAAACGGGAGTTGCATAATCTCATAGTCATAGGAACATGTATAAGTCATGAAGAAAGCAATAGCAACATACTAAACGATCGGGTGCTAAGCTAATGGAATGGGTCATGTCAATCAGATCATTCACCTAATGATGTGATCCCGTTAATCAAATAACAACTCTTTGTTCATGGTTAGGAAACATAACCATCTTTGATTAACGAGCTAGTCAAGTAGAGGCATACTAGTGACACTCTGTTTGTCTATGTATTCACACATGTATTATGTTTCCGGTTAATACAATTCTAGCATGAATAATAAACATTTATCATGATATAAGGAAATAAATAATAACTTTATTATTGCCTCTAGGGCATATTTCCTTCAACCACCTGGTTTGTTCCTATTGTCCATCGTGCGCATGAATTGAAATCACCCAATAACAGCCAGTTAGCATCATCAGGGATAATTAGATCATGCAACCAATTAATAAAATTATCCCTAGCTGGGTTTTGACAGGGTCCATAGACTGTGACCAGTGTCCAGGTTTGAGAATTATGAGCAGAAGTGAACTCCACCACAATACCAAAACTATTGGACTCAATCAATTTACCAGCAAACATAGCAGTATTCCATACTACCAACAACCCACCCGAAGCTCCAGACGACGGCACATGAATAAATTGATCAAAACGTCGTGGACAACACTTGCGAATGAAACGCTGATCAATGATCTCACATTTTGTTTCTTGGAGGCAAGCAATGGAACAGGCACTTTCATCGATTTTCTGATGAACTGCACGCTGTCTGTCATCCGAATTCAGCCCACGCACATTCCAGCATAGTACTTTCCAATCTCTAACATCATACTGATTCATTACAGACCATAATAAAGCAACAACAAAAGACTGCCACATAATGACAGTACAAGTTCAGCCAAGTGATAGCATAAAAGTTCAGATAAAGCCTAAAATATAAGAGCAGATAGATGGTTTTCACAAGGGTTAACCATAAACCCCACCATTTGAAAAATTCAGCTATCATTAGAGCTAGAAGAATCAGAAGAAGTCTTGCAAGAAGAAGCCTCAAGCTTTCTCCTTAGTGAGCTTCTCAGGTCCAATGCCGAGGCGAAGGCCAACCTGCTGCAGCACATTGATTGGCGTGGGCGGTGGGACAACTCTAGTGATAGACATGCAACTAGTCGACATCCCTCTTCTTCCAGTTGCAGTCATGTTCACTAGTAGAAAACAGGGCTTTCGTTCGGCCCAGATAAGCCCATTAGTCCCGGTTCAATCATGAACCGGGACTAATGTGAGCATTGGTTCTGGTTCGTGCGGCTAAAGGCATTAGTCCCAGTTCAAACGAGCCCTTTAGTCCCGGTTTGAGGATGCGATGCCCTTTAGTCCCGGTTCGTATCTCAAACCGGGACTAAAGATTAGACCATTAGTCCCGGTTCAGACACGAACCCGGACTAAAGGGTACAATGCCCTTTAGTCCCTGTTCGTGTCTCAAACCGGGACTAAAGATCCCATTTTCAAACTCTGCCCCCCCCCTGATCGCATTTTCAGTTTTGTAAAAACAAAAGAAAATGATAAAAACTTAAAAAAATAAAATTCTTCGAGGTGCAGTTATATTACTACATCTGCTAGTTAGGAAAATTAAAAAACTTAAATTTGGACATGTTTTGCAAAAAAGTGTCATGAAAACGTAAAACGGATATAACTTTTGCATACGATGTCGAAAAAAAACGTATAATATATCAAAATGTTCAGCATGAAAATCCGCATCCGATTTTGACCGCCTACGGCCTGTTTGCAAATTTTTAGAATCCTCAAAATCTAAAAGGAAAAAAGTTATGCTCAAATTTCAGTTTTTTTTGAATTTTGGTTAAATCAGGTCAAACTTTGGTCAAACTACTTATTCAAGAAGTATTAGTGTTACTAAATAATTATTCAAGAATATTAGTGTTACTAAATAATTATTGCAGTTTTTTTGAATTTTGGTCAAATCTAGTTAAACTGTGGTCAAAGTATGGTCAAACTACTTATTCAAGAAATATTAGTGTTACTACATAATCATTCAAGAATATTAGTGTTACTAAATAATTATTTCAATTTTTTGAATTTTGGTCAGATCTGGTCAAACTATAGTCAAACTACTTATTTAAGAAATATTAGTGTTACTAAATAATTATTGTTTTTTAGAATAATAGTTTCAAACTCAAACAGTGAAACGTGTGACTTCATGCTCAAGCTAAACTCCTGAGGGTTAATAGGATTGGCATCTTACTATTGTCAGGAAAACAATAAGTGCAGACTTGGAAACGAGGGGGAATAGAACCTGGAAGTTAAGCGTGCTCAGGCTGGAGTAGTGAGAGGATGGGTGACTGGCCGGGAAGTTAGATGATTTGGAATGATGAATGATGATTAGAGATTAGAGGTTAAATGGAGCAGTGATGAGGGGTGTTTAGAGATTAAATTGGAAAATAATTCAGAAATTTGAAAAACAAAAAAATTCAAATTTAAAAAAATCAAAAAAAATCGTAAAAATACGTTCAGTCCCGGTTGGTAACGGTTGGTGTTACCAACCGGGACTAAAGGTGGAGCTCCAGACAATGGCCATGTGGACGGCCTTTAGTCCCGGTTCGTGTAAAAACCAGGACTAAAGGGGGAGGCTTTAGTAACGACCCTTTAGTCCCAGTTCCAGAACCGGGACAAATGGCCCTTTTTCTACTAGTGGTTGTACCCCTTGCAGTTGCAGCCGGGTTGCGACACATGCAATTGCAACTCTAGTAATGGACATGCAACTGGCCAACCATCCCTCCCCTTCAAGTTGTTGTCGTGTTGTACCCCTTGCAGTGTAGACAGGTTGCGACACGTGTAGTTGCAATTCCAGTGATGACATGCAAGTGGCCTACATCCCGTCCAATTGCAGTCGTGTTGTACTCCTTGTAATTGTAGATGGGGTTGCAACAAGTGCTATTGCTGGTTGCGCACGGATATTCACAACTTAAGTCATATACACAAAAGGCAATGCAACATGATGTATACAAAGATTAACAAAATATAGAGGAAAAATAAAAATAAAAATAAATTATCAGAAAAAGGAAAATAACTAAAAAGTTAATGATACAAAAAAAGGAAAAAACAAACATAGACAAAAGAGTGAAATAAAAAATAAAAAATGGCAGCCAACAAAAAAAAGGCCACAACCCCTGGCCAGCCCCCACGCAAACCCTAGACCCGACAGAAAAAACGAAGAGAGCAGCCCAGCAGCCCAATCCCAAACTTCGTACGCAGGCTGTTCACACGAAAGCAGCAAACAAATGTAACGATCTGTTTGGTCGACTGAGACTTGGACCCCTCTTTTATTGTTGTGTGGGGCCGCTGCTATAGTGTTTTCTCTCTCTCCTAACATACATTTACATGATATTCTCTACTGACTAAGTTTCATTCAAATAATAGATGCCTAATGCATGTTAAAATAAAAGTTTGATTTACATTCTGTTTGCACATTTGTATTTTTTCTGACAAGGTCTTTAAAACAAGACCGATATTGAATATATTTTCAGAAGTTAATATTTTGACAACTAAATCACCATGGTTCAAACTTGTTCCATACAAATATATTAATTCCATGTGAAAGAATTAATAATGTTTCATTGTGTTTCGCAAAAAAGAATCTTATTATTTCACTATGGTTACCCTTGTTCGGTTGCATTTCATAATGTTGCATTGTGTGCCAATGAGTATCAAGCTGATTCTTAGTAATCTAAAAGTTTGTAAATATTAATAGATTTTATTGGAACAAAACTTTGAACTTATCTAATTTCTAACAAAACATAGGATATTTATGTGTACTTTTATAGTGTTTCACCACGTTTCATAATTTAAATTTTAAAATTTATTGAAATATAAAGCGGTCTCATTTCAAAGGTCCCATCGTCAAAAACACAAATATGAAAATGGGTCATAAATTATACTTTTGGTTCAAAATATAAAATAGATTCAAACTCGGAAATAAAATGAAAAAGCATGGGATGGTGGAGCATAGGTGGAACAGTGCGCTTGCATGTGGTGAGAGAAAGATCTACCTACTGTGAGAAGTATAAATGCATGGCATTGGATCTCCAAGCAAAACCAACACGCATGCATGCACGGTGGGAGGTGAGCTTTTCTCCGCGGGCGTGCCCATGCCAAATCAACCCCTATGGTTTTCAGAGTGGGTTCATGCAATTCAACCACGGCTAACAGATTGAAATTCTCGGCATCATTTATTTTCCTTTTGAGAATATGCCCTTTCAGCTTTTTTTTCATGGGTGTTGCATTTCTGTACCAATGCAAGTCCAGAACTATGAGCCCAACCCTAGGCTCCATATTGTCATGAAGTCTAGCCAGGTCTAAACCCGACTAGCTCCGGACAAGCACAACTCAAATTTGAAATGTGTAGGTGATAGGTTAGGAGAAGAGGATGGAGGATAAGAAGCGGGTCACGTCTATAATAGTAGCCAACTCCTAATGTCCGAGGAAAGTGGCCAAACCCCTAGGTGTAGCCACTCGTCTCCCCATCTACCTCACCATGCGCGACAGGTTGTGGCCTCCACCACAAGCTATTCACCCTAGATCTCTTTGATGAAGCACAAGGGTACCGCTTCCCATCGTCAAAAGGTTGTCGGACCAGCCAGTCTTTGGAGCGCCTAACTGACAAGCACGAGTGTGCCACACACTCACTCAAGATCGGGATGAGGAGAAGCATTGCCGCAACCATCTAGAGAAACCACACAAGTTCTCTCCAGGAGCAAGGATGATGGGAAAGAAGTGGCAACATTTGGTTGGTTTGGGTGTCACCGAAGTTACTCCAGGGAGCAACATGGTGGTTGAGATGGGAATGGTTGAAATATTGGTTACTGCAAAGTGCAAACTCTATTGTTAATTGGTTTGAAGTTTGTATCCAAAATTGGCAGAAAGTTGCAAAAACAGCCCAAACTTTCGGATGGCTAGGCAAAATGATTCCCAAGATATTCACAAACCTATACCAAATTGCTAAAAGTTTTATAATTTCATTTAAAGATCAAACTTTCTAAAAAAACAGGTGAGGCGTAATAATAATTGAGATTGAAATGAGTTGAGCAACTCCCATAATCAATGATGTGTGGGTTGTCTGTCAACTTTGACTTCCCATGTTGCTACGATACCCAAAATATACATGTTTTTGTTATGTGTAAAGTATATTCCAAAACATATTATCATGTTCATCGGTGAAAATACATGTATATCTAGACGATGCAGCCATTTTTATACCCAAAATATCAAATTTCACACGTTGCTACGTTAAAAAATCCACCAAGAAAAGGAATAGCCAACTTATCTTTGGAATGGGAGAAAACAAAGGTAACTGATGAAGTGACTCGGTCATGAAAGTTGTGAGTTATGACTCTAGCACGGGGAAAATAGAGGTGGCAAGCACAACGAATGCAAACACCTATTCGGGGTATATAACAGTAGGAGAAATCCTCTTTTATGACAATGATTGAAGTTTGAATTCACACTATTTCTGTTATCTTTCAAATGTCATGCCAACAAATAGTTAGCCTACACAGGTTTAGAAGTACTAGCAGGCTTACATGTGGTTGCGCCTCTCATGTCAAGGGATTCACTTGCAAGCAAATAATCATGAATGCATCTTGAAAAGAAAAATCATCAGCAACATCTAGCAGAACCAGAGTAGTAGAAGAATTTTAGAATACATATATATTATGGAAAAATGAATTGAGAGATTCAAAGGAAGTAACAAACATCTCACTGATTACTCCCAATGATAAATATATCTGCTTATTACATTGAGGATGAAACTTCCCTCAAAAGAGTAAAGGAAGCATCAAAATTCATTTGATGATAAATTATCTAGTAGATGAAGTAAAGAAAATAAGCCTTATATTTGGGATAACTTAGCATAATCAAGGGTTCTCTTTCCATCTCGTTTGCTTGACAAATAAATTCTTGCATACTCTTCTACTCTGATTGTCTTGTATAACACCTTCTCCTTGGTACTGCCCAAAACTGGTGAAATTATTCCATCGTACTTTGGAACTTGAAATGCTGATATAGATAGTCGCTCCTTCTTGGCATTTATGGTGACCCTGTGCTCAATGCTCTTATACTTCCCATTTGTCATAATCTGTAACCAATGATGAATTTTAGTTAAATAAAATACCAAATTCCTCCCTTATACAAGGTGAAAATTGTTTGAAACTAGTGTAATATGTTCATACTGTTTATGAAACATCTCCCACTACACTACTCAATTATCACTCAGGTCAATAAAACACTCCCAACTCAAAATTGTTTGTGTTTCATTTGTAATGCAAAATTAGGTTTAACACCATACCTCAAGAAAGTCACCCACATTTACCAATAATGCATCACCCCGTGGTTTTACTGGGATCCATGCACAATGCCTTCTAATTTGTAGGCCTTGAACTGCATTCACTTCTAGCAGGATAGTGAGAAAAGATCCATCAGAATGCGGTGAGAAGCCTAAAACCTTTTCGGGAGTGGTTGTGCATGGAGGGTAGTAGTTCATTCTCAGAAATTGGCCCACATGCTTGTCTTCCATTAATTCAGGATCAACATCTATTGTTTTGGCAATAAAGGTGGCAAGAGAATGAGTGAATTTCATCAACTCGGAAGAGTACTCTTCGATAGAATTCCTGGGATTAAAACAAGAATAATGTATTTGTTACTGTTAGATATTGGTACAAATTAAAATTCTTACAAACTTTTAGTGACCACACTTGGCATTCATTTTTTTAGGGGATATCATTTGCTAGTGTAAAGTATAAATAGAACGTTCAAAGCACATTATATTGTTTGTTTAGCCATTGGCATACTTGTACTTTGTTGGGCGCACAATGAACACTTACAAATCAATTGATAGATATTTATACAAAATATTACCCTGTAAAAGTAGTTCATTTTATTTTGTAGAAAAGTTTGATGTCATATTTCAGTAAATTGCTCAAGATATATGTTTGATCAAGAAATTATTGAATTCAACTGAATGTCCCACTCACAAACATGCAAATTATGGCAATGAAAGCACCATGTCCGCTTCATTTAAAACGTGGCATGTTCTTTCTTAACCAAATGATTACGTGTGACTAACTAGAATCTTTAAGAATCCAACTTTGATTCAACTCTCGTGACGGCCATATTTAAATAATTTTCTTAATTTAATGCTTTGATCAGAAGGAAATAGTTTTAATGCCATATAGAAATAAGATGTTTCAAACACACAAATCTAACCTGAAATTAGGAGGCTGGTTTGGCCAGTAACTCATGTCACGGGCCTGAGGTGGCTGTGAAAAAAGGCCAAACATGTCTGACCAGTCTAGCTTTTGATCATCCGAGAGAACAAATGATTGACCATAACCTTGAAGGTCTCCTACTCGTTGCGCATATGTATTCTTAACTTCAAGGGGGAGTTGAAAGAACTTCTGAATGTCGTGCTTCATACCCGTGATGACCTCAACTGGTATTCCATGATTTACAACCTATAGATTGTAGAGGTTAGATAAGTAGTCTTGCTGTACATATGGAATTCTGTTTTTAGCAATGGAATGGTTGCATCTAGAAATAAATCTCTAGAAAATTAAGTACACTGTTCAAATTAGAAAAGTTTAATAAATCCACAAACTGTCAAACACAATCAAAGTTGTGTGACCACTAAAATGATGGCGATTTCATGCATGTGACAGCTCCATAAGCATAACAGAGAAACAAAATAAAAAAACTTAAGATAATAAAAATAAAAAATATAGAAAAACTAAAGGGAAGAAAGTCCGAAAATTATAAAAATAAAGACAATAGAATATCTAAAATATGGTAAGTAATACATAATTAAAAATCTAAATATTATAAGTTATTGATGATAATAGAAAATTGTAATATTGAAAATTCTAAAGATGGAAATAAATAAAACACCCGAAGAATTCAATAAATCTCTCCTTGTAACTTTTTGTGCGAGATCTCCTAGTAATTCAATAAATTACTCTCCTGGTAATTTATGAACAGTCATAGCTATCACCATATTTTAGTTGTTCAGTACTGTTACTGCATTATTTGTGAGTTATGTTGATTCCCATTTTGGGGGATATTGATGTGACTTTACCTTCTAAAAATTCTGAAACACTTTAACATTGTCTAATTCCTTGTTTTATATTTTCTACCTTCTTTCATTTTGGACCAACTTATTTTATTTTTCTTAAATTATTTACTATTTATACTTATGTAACTTTCCTTGATGACACAACGAAACCATTGGCAGCTATAATATTTTCTCCAAAAAAGAAGACATACTAAAAAATTTAGACTGCTTGGTTAATACGAGAGGTTGCTTTACAATATATATAAAGTAGGGGAAACCCTTTGTCGTCGAATACGAGACCGCACCTGGAAGAAGCCCCAGTCCTCACAGGCAAATCTGAGCTTGGCGGCCTCGGCTTCCACGGACTCGGCGTCCAGGAGCTTGGCGAGGTCGATCACCGGAACCTCATCGGAGTGCTCGGCGAGAACCGTGTCCCCGTCGACGCCCGGCTGGATGTACCGTTGGATGGTGTCGGCCGTCAGCTCGGCGGCCGACCCCGCCAGAGCCTGGACGTTCCTGACAGGGAGCGACGTTCCAGACTGCGACCATCTGCCCTCGCTGGCGCTGCTGCCACCACTCCTCGTCTCCACCTCCATGATCACTAGCAAGTTACTTCTCTGCCACACGTCTACACTGCACACTCTACTCCAGTTACTCTGCCTGCTTATCTGACCAGGCATTGAGCCGTCCAGTCTATTTATAGTACTATAAGATTGTTAGTTCTCGCAACTTGCTGACTAAAAGTTTTTCCTGGATCAAGCTGAATGATTCCTCGATCGGCTCTTCCGAGGTCCTCTGATCCATGCAGTTGGACGCACCGATCCATGCTGAAGCATGGCCGGCGGCTAACGGCCGAATTTTGCGGGGATAGAATACTTTTGCACCCCACATGCATGACATCATCAGTGTCCCCTCCAACTGTAAACCGGCCTAGTTTATAGTGTTTCAGACGAACGCATTCGGAGCATACGCGCACAACCAGGGGCGTGCCCATGCCGATGCAACGAGCAATGCTACATCAACGGACTGGTTACGGGATTTTATGGGGCTGGGAATACGTAGCAGTTTTTAGTTGGCCCACTCCTGAAAATCAGGGGGCGGAGGGTTAGTATTATGGGATAGGTCCGTACTATTTCATCCGTTGATGTAGCATTTTTGCGATGCAACCCCTGTGGAGTGGGTTCATGCAATTCAATCACGGTTAACAGATTGGACTTCTCGGCATCATTTTTTTTATTTTGAGAATCAGTCCTCTCAGCACTTTTTTTTTACGAGTGCTGATTTTCTGTACCAATGCGAGTTGCCGCCAGACTATATTTGGCCCATTTGCGAGACGGGAGTATGTCTCGCCTTCAGCTATCCCACTAATAGGCCAGCCTAGCTTGTGGTTTTTTTACGTGCACCGGAAAATATCGTTCTTCTTTTGCGCACTGTTTTTTTTTGTTTGGTGCGCGCACTGGTTTTATTCTATTCTCTTTTTTTTCAGTTTTGTTTTTTCTGCAAGGGTTCTCTATTTTTATTTTATCCTTTTTTCATTTCTCTTCTCTCCTCTCTACGGTCTTTACCTGTTTTCTTTGGTTTCTTATATTTATGTTAATTTAAAAATGCATGTCAACTTTTCAATACATGTTGTTATGCATACACGTATAATATAGTTTTAAATACACACTGAATGTTTTTCAGAAACATGTTTGGAACATTCCCATAGAATGAATGTTTTACCTTTTAAATAAACATTGAATATATTTTTGAATGGTATGGAATATTTTTTTCAAATTTCATGAACATTTTTCTACATTGTAAAAACTTTTTATAAATGTCACAAACATTGTTTTGAAACACATCATTTTTTTTATAAATGTCATGAATTGTTTTTTTAATGGTGTAAAACATTTACAGTGTATAAATAATTTTTAAATGTGACGAAAATTTATGAATAGTCCAAAACAAATTGGCGGGGGGGGGGGGTACCAATTTTGTCATTAGTTTTGTCATATTACTCAGTTGTGCCACTGGAAATTTTAACTACTCAAAGATGTCACCATTTTATTTAGTTGTGTTAAAAATGACCCTCTGCAATGTTACTGTCCAGTCAAAAGCCATTGACTGAGGTGAAGTGACCAAAATATCCCTGGACCCCACTTGTCAGCATCCTCTCTATAGCTCATTGTAACCTATGAGTGCTAGTTTTCAGCACACATAAAATAAAATTAGAAGGAAAAATAGCTTTGCACGCGGGTGATCGAATCCCTGTGTGTTGTTATTTTTTTTTCTAATTTAGTTCTCTGGGTGCTGACAACTAGAGCCCACGGGTTATAAGGGAGCGCTAACAAGTGGGGTACAAGCATATTTCGATCACTCAACCGGGTCAATGGCATTTTGACCGAATGCTAACGGTGATGAGTGGCCTTTAAGCGCATACGCTTAACGGAAGAATGGCATTCTTGAGTAGTTTAACCTTCTAGTGGCAAAATTGACTAGTGTGACAAAACTAGTGGCAAAACTTATAAAAATCCCTTTTTCTAAACCATGCAAACATTTTTTTTACTTTGTATAAACAATTATTTACATGGCTTAGAATTATGTATACATAAAAGATACTATTGTGTATACATAAGTTTTTTGTACATTTCATGAACATTTTCCAATGCTATATGAATAGTCTGAAAAAAACTACTAAGTTTAAAAAATATGCGCCTCCAATTAAAAAGTGTTCATAATGTAAATATTGTTCAGCAGTTTTCAAAAAAAAAATTGTGCACTACAAAAACATGTTTGTGACCTTCTACAAATATTTTTATGACATTTATAAAAAATTCAGTAAAATAAAAAAGTTCGCATTATTCATGAAAATATCCATACCTTTAAGTTTTTGTCATGACATAAGGTTTATGTGATTTTAAACAAATACTTTAATACCTCACTATAAATTTTCATGCAATTCTAAAAATACTTTGTGTAATTTTCCGAACATGTTCATGTGATATAAATAAATTTTGATGACATTCAAAATATTCATAACACAAACAAATATCCGCACATTTCAGAAAAACATTTCTGCATTTTTGAAAATAAATCAACGTGTGTATAAAATGTTCACCGTGTATTTTAAGAAATGATCTATGTGCATTTGAAAAATCTAAACACGCATTCAGATAAGTGTTAACATGTAATAAAAATGTTAAACATATATCTAAAAAATGTTCAACCTGTATATAAAAAAATGTTCAGCGTGTATTCAAAAAATAGGTATGTATTGAAATAGAAAAATAAAAAATCCAAAAAAAGAAAAGGGAAAAGAAAAAATGAAATGGAATAGATATAATAAAATAAAACCAACGAAAAAGTAGATAAAACCCTGAAGAAAAAACAGTCGAACATTCCAAAATCGAGGGAAATGTTTATAAAACCACTGCGACCCTACCCGAACCAATGCTATTGAGCTCTATAGGTGAGTCGCGCTTCTATCTCGCATTAAGCGAGACATAGCACCACGCTTTTTCTTTGTCTTCTGCCGATGCATACATGGGAAATCACACTCGCTTATTTGCTTGCTGCTTCCAATCGTACATGAAAGAAAACAAAATGCGATCGTTGACTCCTGACTACGAAAACGAATAGCCTGAGGGAAAAAAAATCAGCTAACAAGTTTTGTTGACAAATTTAGAAAATGAATTGTCTTTTTTTTGTCGGAATAGGACATGTGTTGTTGCAAAAGAATATGTTTGCTAATTTATTTATTTTTACAGAATTTAAAAGGCAATCAAGATATTTTTAAAATATCTCATGAATAAAGTTTAGAAAATTACAAATAAAATATAAAATGGAAAAATAATAAAAAGGAATAAAAAGCTAGACACAAAACCTGAAGAAAAAGAAAGGGAGGATAAACGACAAAACCATAAAAGTGTCAAAGAGATCAATTGGAAAAAAAGTAAAGTCAAAAGAAAAACAACTGACATGTTAGAAAACCGGTAGAGAAAAATGTATGATACTAAATTGCATGAAAATTGGAAGAAATATAGCCCAGTGTGAGGCAAAGTAAAGATAATTGGGGCAAGGCTCAAACGATGTCGTGGTGTGCCATTTTTACCACAAAAAACTACTATTCTTCATATAAGCGAAGAATGGAAAATTCGTATCGATGCGTGAATTCGGTAATCCCTATTTGACCATGTGGCATTAAACTATCCTTGTAACTCACATCCCCACACACAACTTCGATCCGTCCAGTTCAAATGTTCATCCATTTTCTTTCCCTTTTTTCTTGTTTGCTTATTGTGTTGTATTTCTCTTAAATTATTATTTTTTAGCTTCCTTTCGATCTTTTTACTTTTCCTTGACTTAAGTTTTTGTTTTTACTTAATTTTAGACTAGGACATTCTTTTTATACTATATGAATATACATTCATACACATGTGAAGATATTTTCTAATGAAATATATACACTTTTTTATAAAACAATATGTTTTTGTATACACAATTATTTTTCAAATACACAGTGAACATTTTGTTTCACCTAAATATCTTTTTCTCATCTAGTACATGAATATACATTTTTGTAATGTACAATTCTTTTTTTTCATGCGCGTAATGTACAGTTCTCTCTTTCTTGAAACTTCCTTTTGACAATACTTTTAACCTATTAAGAAAAAAAATTATAAAAATAAAAAAGGCATGGACTTTAGTGGACTGAGCCATGGGCCGGTCGGTCCATGTACAGTCTCTCTAGGCATCACGTTGATAATTTGACGGAGCGAGCCGACATCAAGCAACGGAGTTTGGGCAGCTAAAGAGCTATCATACATGAAAGATGAAACCATAGACTATAGTAGTTCTTTTATTATCTGTAAAATTTTCCACGAGTTTAGGAGACTCGCAAAGTGAAGCATACTTTACGGTTACGGGTGGGCTGCCATGTTTCCCCGATGATCTTTTGTTCATTCCTATAAACATTGTGACGGGTTAAATAAAGCTTCACGAGATTGACTAAAAAATAATTAACAGAGCAAGCATCAAATAAAAGTATTGTGTTCGCTCAAAAAGAAGTCGTCGCCTCCAACGTAGCCAGCCGCCGCCTCCCCAAAACTAGGGTTCTTTGCCTCCCATCGGCGCCGGCACCGGTCCATCCCGTCTCCGGTGGCCTTAGGGCCATGGAGGCGGAGTGGATCTCGGCCCTTGCCGATGGGAGGGCTCCGCTTTCATATCTTTTTTCAAGCTTTGTTAGGGTTTGTGTCCTGCTCAGGACGGCAAGACGGCGACGGCTCCCTGAAGATGGAATAAAGGTCTCCCCGTCTAGTCCCCGTTCCGGTGATGTGTGTAGCATCATCGGTGGGCGTGTGGAGGTGTGTCTCCGGCGGATCTGTCTTTGGTGGATTTGCTCGGATCTGTTCGTTGTTCGTCTTCGTTCGTGTGTCTTCAGGTTGGATCCTTTTGATCTACATTCTTCATCTGCGGCGGTTGCTGTTCTGGTGCGTTGGTTCCATGGGGCCTTAGCACGACGACTTCCCGACTGTCTACTACAACAATGTTTGCCCGGCTCTGGCGAGGGAGCGGCGATGACAGCGGCGCGCCTTCGGCTCGCTTCAGTGCTTGTAGTCGTCGCTAGGTGGTCTACGGTTCTGGATGTAATTTTTATTATTTCTAATGTCCATTGTACTACTATGATTAAAGATGAATAGATTGAAAGTTTTTCCGGAAAAAAAAAAGTCTCACTGTGTATCCAGCCATCCGACCTCAAGACATGTAGCTGTTTCGTGGGGTTGGCTTGGGTGAAAGTGTGTGAGTGTTTTTTCTTCCTTTTTCTTCATACAGGTCAAATTTTTTCGCCTCATTCATTAATTAAGAGAAAACAAAGTTTGTTACATAGTCCCAAATTACAAGTTGTTACTCTCTGGGCATAGTTGTCCCCAAATTTTTCACACCTGCGACCATCCAAGGTAAAGCTTCATTCTTTTTTGTTCTCTCTTGCTAACACAACTTTTTGCGGGTACTTGCTAACACAAGTATGTATTGCTATTTCGACCCGTCACAAAACTGTTTTTTTTAGGATCTTTTGCCTCTCAATTATAACTCTATGGTTTTTTTAAACACCTCTCCATAGAGTGCTTAAATAAAATGTCATTACAACCGTTCATAACAGCAAGTGTCACACACAACTATTAAAAAGAAGACCGTCCGATCTACTACAAAAGTGAACTTAGCAATCCCCTCGCCAAAAAAAAGCAATCTCATGCGTCGCTACATTGGCCTTCCTATTAATTTTAGACAACTTGAAGTTGTTCAGACACTTGATGATGCCAAACACTTCCTTCTTGAGGTCAACGAGTGGCGATCTGTCAAACTTTCTTTTGCAAGGAAAGAAGACACAAATGCACAATCAGTTTCAAGATAATTGGCATGTTAACTTTTTAGCCCCGAAAAAAACTAGTGTCAAAAACGTCCTTATATTATGGGACAGAGGGAGTACTTGTTACAAAAAAAATGAATTCTCTCATGACTTTCGGAAAGATTAGAGTATATGGTCGAATTGGTCATGGGCTAACCACCGCTAGCTAATATTTTTGTGCTCCAAAAGGCGGGACTAAAAATTAGGAACGTGCAAAAGTTTCTGTTTCTTTATCTCCAAAGGCGACGCGTTAGTCGCGGCGCTGAGCTTTACAGCGAGAGATACAGTTTGAAATATTTTTTCCAATCTTCCATGCAGCGAGTAATACACATCTATAGCATGCATATGTATCCAAAATTAAGGTTAGTAGAAGGTCGATCGTGCTTCTTATTTACACCCACATTCGTAGAGGGATAAACCTCAAATACAAAACTTGCAAGAACGTTTGCTACCTAGAACCCTAGCTACATGTGTCATGAGAAAACACGAGGAGCGAAGAGCGAAAAGAAACATCGTCGTCGATCTGTCTCAGAACCCTGGGACGAGCATGGTGGAGAACCAGATGACGAGGTCGTCGGCCAGGGCGCCCTCGCCGGCGTGCTTGGCCGCGGCTTGCCTGCCGTTGCCGTCGGCGACGTACACCCGGCAGAGCGGGCACGTCCGCTTGCAGAGCGCGAGCCACCGGTCGACGCAGTCCCGGTGGAAGGCGTGCTCGCACGGGAGCCGCCTGGTGGCCTCGCCGGCGCGGATCCTCGAGAGGCAGACGCAGCACTCCTCGCCGGCCGCCGGATGCTTCGCCGCCTCCTCCGACGACGGCGTCTTGATGCAGAGCATCTTGGAGATGTAGGAGAGGAGGTAGCTCATGATGCGAGAGTGAGATCGATCGAGCTGGTGTGGTGTTGGGTAGAGGAGGGCATATGTAATGGGGTCTTAGGTCGGGGGTCAGGTGGGCTGCTGCGGACGCTTTGTTGGTGAGGGTGGTTGCTACGCTACTTGCCACTGTCCGAGTGTGTTGGGAGATCCCCGTTGGAGAGGGTGCACCTACACTACACTTCAACTTTATTTTCTTTAGCGCCACCAAACCCTGGATAAAGCAAGTGATTTTGCACACACACAAGACATGGACGGACGGACGGAGGTTCGTACGTTCGTTCGCGGCCGGGAGCATGTCGCTCTCAGGGGAGAAAAGCAATGTAGGAATCAAGAAATGCGCAACATTAGGGTTTTTTGTGTTGCAGGGACAAGCATTAGTTGATGTGTCCATTTCCATTGCAGGGCCCGCATATTTTTTTCCTTGACATAAAGTTGACACCGATATCGCCTGATAACACAAGGCAATGTTCGTGTACATGAGTCAAAACAAGTAGCACACCAATGTACAGCACCAACATACGACCGCGTCCCCTAGTACTAAACCAAAGCATAACCACCTCAAAACGGGCTTTTTTTTGTGAAACTCCCATAGAGCAAGTATAATAAAGTGGGTGATCCTTGTTCCTTTTCTTTGACTTGTACTATTACATTTCTTTCCCAAAAGTCCTATTCTGATCCCAAGCTCAAATGCATCTTGATGAACAGTAAAATCAAAGAAACAGTAAAAAAATCAAAACATTCTGAATTTTTTTGTGGTAAGCTTTGAAAAATGTTTTGTATGCTCAACAAATTTCAGCATGAAATGACATTCGTGGAAGTCGTGGCAAAAAAACAAAATCAGTACTCCAAAACGTTTTCGAAACAAGCATTTTTGGAGTATCAATTTTATTTTAGTTTTGCCACGACTTTCACGAATGTCATTTCGTTCTGAATTTTTGCAAGCGTACAAAACATTTGCCAAAGTTTACCATAAAAAAATCAGAATTATTTGAATTATTTTACTATTTTTTCTATTTTACTGTTTATCAAGGTGCATTTGAGCTCAGGAGCAGATACTATTACATTGTAAATATACCTTATGTCTTTTAAATGCATGATTCATTATAACAATATAAAGAACAGAGGCACCAAATAAAGCTTAGGGCATCTCTAACAAATCCCTAAAAGCTCGGCCGCCTGTTATTTTCCAACAGATTTACGGTACGCACAAAAAACCGACCTGTTAGTTTCCCATATGAAAGTTGAAATTATGTCGCATGTGTTTAACAGATTTATTCTTTCTCGTCGTCTGTAGTATCCCATAAACGAAATTTGCAGTCCCATGGTTTGCGAAATATGCTAGAGATGCTCTTAGCTAGATGTGTTATAGTTGACTTGATCAAATTTTAAAACAAAGGAAAATACCCACACGAATCTTCGCGTAAAATCAATGACATAGGACTTCAATGTGCAATACTTAGGGAACATTTAGATGTGCTTTAGCAAAACTATTTTTTTAAATGCACAATTTTAGGGCATTACACACCCAAAAAAATACCAATCCATATCTTTAGCGTGTTATTATGTACTTGAGCAAAAATATAATAAGTAACTCTTGCCCGACAAGCCAGAAATACGACGCCTTCAATAGGAGCTAAACCACTAAGGGATAAACCACTGTAATTTCTCTAACAACTTGCTCTATGGTTTGACATGACCATGCTGTTACCATTCTGAACACATTCCCCACCACTGCGTACTTGCGATAGTCAATGCAACTATGATGTGTGTTCTTAAGTTTATTGAAGAACATGACGTTCATATAAGGGTTAAAGTATCTAGCGCTCCCAGGCCTAGGGTGCTCCCGGTGCTCCGATGCGAAAAACATTTTTTAAAATGTTCAAAAAATTCTGAAAAAAATGCAGCACATCGACGGAACATCGATGTCTCTTGTCACAAAATTTCAAATCAAAATTCAAAACATTGCTCGAGATACAAAAATGACAAATTTGACATCAATGTGATAATGGGCCAAAACTAAAGCCCAACTTATGTTTTTGTATCTCAAGCAATGTTTCAAATTTTGATTTGAAATTTTGTGACAAGAGACATTGATGTTCCATCGATGTGCTGCATTTTTTCAGAATTTTTTGAACATTCTAAAAATGTTTTTCGGACATTTGAAGCACCGGGAGCACCCCAAGCCTGGGAGCACTAGATATTTTCCCTCATATAAGGATAGGGCAAATAAAACAGACCCCATTGAAAAAAGTGCCGATAAAGCTATTCAGAAGTATAGACCAAATGATAATGATATCAAGCATTGATGACACACAATAAGAGATATACAGGACTCTGGAACGATACATGTACAATGGCCAATATGACAAAGCATTGAAAAACTTGTGTAGTGACCGCTGTTGTTTAATTGAAGTCAAAAATTGATTATTGCTAAATACACAGGCTACAGTGGCCAGCCGGCATTGTTGATTCTAGTTCAGAAGACCAAGATTATTCGCCTTATCCCCTCCTTCTGTGCTGGTGAGCCATCTTCTCGGCGTGGGCCTTCCTGTCAGCGTGGGCCTTCCTATCAGCGTACATTGGAAGGCTACTGATCTCATTCATCTCGCCCAGGAGCTTGTCTTCAGTAATGTTATCCGTGATGCTCCTCATCACCTGTCCATATGTATCACAATGGAAATTGTCAGATGGTATGGTGATTATGTTTCTCATTCTCTTCATGTCTGCACAGAAGGAGATGGGAGTCAAATTGCACGGTAGATTCTATGGCTCTATGGCATGCAAAGAATAGCGATGGTCTGCAATAGGAAGAAGGTAAAATGCAATGGCAATAAATGTATTAAATTGGAGAGCTCAAAATTTATCAACCATCACAAATCAACATCATTTGACTACTATTAAACATTACGAATTGTGTACCTGATTGCAAATTGACAACCTAACCATGAACCGACCATGAAAGATTAACTCAGCACAGAAAATGTACGTTTTGATTAATTTAGTGATCACATGATTCTCATGAATGCAAAATCACAATCTGTCAGTCAGAATGTAGCCTGCAACAGTCAGGACTGGGTATGGTCAATCTGATCTCCGTCCCATAATCGTGTTGAATTATGAAGACAATGTACTACTCCCTCCGTCCCATAATATAAGATCATTTTGCAAGCTAAAACAGCTTACAAAACGATCTTATTATGGGACGGAGGGAGTACAAAACTATGATTAATGTGCAAAACGGGGCCTGTAGCCTGCGCCACTCGTCCAATCTCTCTATACTGTGGATCACCAAGATACTGAACTTTGTAGGTGTGCATAACATGTACTGAACGACCTGGATATTGACACTAGTTTTCAGCATGATTTGGTTCGGGAAATCAAGCATGGCCATAGAGAGGGAGGGAGGCAGGGAGGAAGGGAAGTGCCTTTCTGTAAGTATTGATATCATTAGGAGTTGATTTATCTGCTCGGATTCGCATGCAGAACCAGCAGTCCTCCTGTTTATTCCAAGAGCACTCAACAATTTTCCCTGATATTGAAGATGGATCTACATCATCTGCAGAAGCTCCAGCATAAAACCCACATTTAGACCAAAATGAAATCACATTGCAGCAAAATTGTCTGCTTCAAGAATTGAGACATGATGCCTCAAGAAAAAACTGTAGTGGCAGATTCTATTTGAAGACAACATCATACAAGAGCCATAGTTGAAGACTTAAAGTTACCACGTATGTCAAGATTTTGAAACACTTAATCAATGTATTACAAATATAGTAACGCTGCACGATTGTGCTAGGGAACGGTTGAAAAAGGTATTACAAAAACATCCTTACCAGGAAATACCACCCGGGTACCATCCATAAGTTTCTTTTTGCCTCTCTCGTACAGAAAAATAAGCTGGCGGTTTTCACTACCGGTCTGCAGCATTTAGAAATTAGAACGATGATAAATTGGAAACAAAACTCAGCAGGACACATCCACATGAACAGATTCAACACCAAAAGTAGTTCTGTTTTAATATTTAACATTCAAGAGTATGACAAGCACACAAACCTCAAACAAAAAGTCAACTGAATTCATCTCTGGGTACTTCCATTTTAGCAGACCTTCGTGTGTACGATTCACGTATGGATCATCCCAGCCCTATATTGAGAATAACAGAAACACTTAACATATGAAGAAAATGGAAGGGGAAAAAGCATCGTTAAGCATATAACTTGAAATGCATGAAGAAATACATGGACTGATAAATAACAGCTGCATGGAGGCAGCTTTAGCTAGGTTTTCTCAAGTGACACAAAAGTTCATTTTAGCCAATATGTCACTAGTGACTCATCAAAAAGTCAAACATAGTCTTGTTATGAAAATCAGGGCTGGGGCGGGGTATGCCCTTGAATTAACTGCAGCTATTTTCAGTGCACAACTGTTCCTAACTGCATGTCATTAGCATGCTTTAGGGCAAGATTTATATGGATGATAAAGGATGATTGCTCTCAGTAGAGATCGAGTCCTTTGTTACTTACTCCCTCCGTTCCGAATTACTTGTCGCAGGTAGGGATGTATCTAGATGTATTTTAGTTCTAGATACATTCATTTCTGCGACGAGTAATTTGGAACGGAGGGAGTACATGTCACCGAAACATTGTTATTACTATGCAGGAAGTTAAACTTGGAACATGACCACTTCTAGAACCAGTCCAGCGATAAGAGCCGGACGGCCAGACATACGCGCGGATACAGGTATTCCGCAGCATCCCATATTTTCTCAATCGAAAAAGAAGGGGAAACAAATCGGGATAAGGCAGATACAGTGTGGACACAGTGGGGACTCAGAACCAGCCTCCAGCGACCGCGCTGGCGCCGCCTAGACTCGACGACGCCGCTGCCGCCTGGACTCGCTTCTCTAGTTGCCGGCTCGCCGCCGCCGTTTCCCCCAAGCCCAGCTCTCCCCCTGACAAAGAACATCCAGGCAGAGAGGAAGATGGCAAGGCATCTAAGGACGAGGAAGACGCTATGGGCAGGGAGAAAGATGGGGAATGTAGCCGCCAGTGAGGAAGAAGATACAGGCGGCGGCGCGGTCTTTTCATCTGCTCTCAGGCGGCTGGAAGAAAAGAGAACGGTTGGAGGAGCTGACTAGTCTAGGGTTTTCAGAAGCTGGGTCTTATATGGGCTCTGAGTGGAGAGCTACATGAGCCTGAGTGGAGGGTTCGTATGGACTGCCCAAAGACTTTTACCAATAGAAATGAGGCAATATATATCCAGTCTACTAACAAAAAAGTTTATCATCTAAAAATTATCATTAATTATTATATGCTGTTTATTCTTTGAAGTACCTATATACCCTGCCATATCCCTGAATGGCTGTTTTTGGAGAAGTATCCCGTGTCCCCGTACTCCTATCCCCGTGTCCGTAACTAACACCGTATCGGTGCTTCTTAAGTACTACAAAATTGTTCTTAATTTACAATTTCTACATTCCAATTTCCATGGACGTAGACCATCACGTATCAAAGCAAGAAACGACAAGACCACCCTACCTGAAATATAAGCCCATCAGATTCATGTGAAAGCGCTGGAATAAACTCCTTGAGTAATTTCTTCACCGTGGAAAGCAGCCAAAAATCCTTTCTCCTTACCTGATAAAAACCAAATATCAGAGAACTGTTTATGGTTATCCACTGAAAATCGTACTACAATGAAATAAACAAAATAATCCATCCAGATTTAGGTACCGAAAAAAGTTCCAGGTCATATCTATATGATGGATTGCCTTTCAGACCAGTTTCAAACTGCTTTCTCTCATAGATGCGTGGACGAATAATTTCATCCTCAAGTAGCTTCCACCTGTCAGAAAAGGGCAACTGCATCCGAAGATTAAATAAAATGCGGTCACTACAGTGCAGAGTAATGCAAATGCTTAAACTTCAGAATCATCATATATTCATATATCTACGTAGATTGAAAATTTACAAACAAAATATTGCATCAGTGATTATCCAGAAATTAAGAGCTTACTTCAATCAATCAAAATAATATAGCTATATTCTTATCAATCACTTCTGATTAACTTGTAGTGCATTATACTGTATTATTATCTCAACAACAATGATTTCCTGTGAAAGGTCAATGAGATCTCTGGTACTCATGCCACAACCCCAAAATAGATGAAATACCCACACAAAAATAAGGTGTATAGACGTCATCAATTGGGAAGGTGATAAAATGGCAACTTAAGTTAATGATAACAGATTTGAAGTTTCTACCTTGACTTTGGAGGAGAAATTAATCGCCATTAGATCATACGCTAAGTACCTCCGCTTCAATCCACCACCTGGTATGGTGTCTACAACCATTTCTCCATCGATCAATGTAAAGTTGTGGAAACCCTTGAGTTAGGAAAACAGAGGTAAAGTAAAATTCTGCAATATAATGAAAGAAAAACATGCACTACGCCTGTTATCCAAACCAAAAGTGAGGTCTTACATCATTAACATTCCTAATAGGAAAACGCATCTGAACTCTTCTAAAGCAGAAGTTCCGGTCTATTAAGAAACAGCCATCCCGCATTATAAGCATCATGTATCGTGTTCCATCAGCTTTCCATGTAGCATAATAATATCTTTGCCTCAGAAGTTGCAGGTTCTCACTTGAAATTGAGACACAAAAGAACACGAGTTAGAGTAAGGGCCAAAAGGCCAAAACAGAAGCAAGAACACTATAACAGCTATTATTTCTTAAAGGGCGAGACTCTTGTATTATTTTTCTAATTAAAGAATGATTGCTTCTGTTGAACCTAGCTGAAACTAGTTGATGGCGGACCAACCTTTTCTTTTATTATAATTACATCGACACGCGTAACATTTTTCTTCTCCATTTTTCACTTTCAAGCAAAAAAAAAATACAAATACGGCACTAGTTGGCCGTAACAGTATAGAGTGGAACGGCAGAAGGCAATTGTAAGACCTAACGTTCAGTGCTTAGGGAGGGTATTACATTAAGCATGCATGGTGTATGTATGTATTTCGATGACATAGGCACTCTCTTGAATGCTGCCACATATGCTATATAAGGATGTGCACCAAAAATGGCAACATTATTAAACATTAAACGCGCAGTAGAATGCATCAACATGCAGTAGAATGCATCAACTATACCACAAGAGGAATACTCTTCGCCATGGAAAAAGTACCAGTCGGAGCAGCAAAAGGAGGTGGCTAGGCATTAAGATTGGTTTTTAGGAATGCACGGCACAAAAGGATGAAGCAACATGACCTTGGACCAGGAGGAGGAACTTAAGTAGGGTGTCATCTCATCAACTCACCATTGGGTTGTTAGGCGACAGAGAGCGGTGGATATGAGATAAGATAGCAAGAACACAAAATGGAGAGCAAGAGGAACTGATGAGAAAGGTAGGGAGTTTATGCAAGTTTTACCCAAGGAAATGAGGCTATAGTACTGGACTATCCATACTCCAGTTCCAGTAAAAGGTTGGACTTGGTTCCTGATTCTAATTATGTTTATCCTTTCCTCTAGCTTCATTCACCTGTTTTTTGTTCAACAAAGCCTTGGAGGCTTATAAATTAGAGCTATATGGTCAAACGATACTTGCATGTGCCATACTTAGGATTTGCATGCCCTAGTTGGAATGCGCTCTGTGTAGAATTACATTCTCTTTCTCTACTATCTATTTGGCACATCAACCATTCTTGACTGCAGAAAATTGCCTCAAACAATGCTCTGTCATCAAATTATAGCCAGTCAACTAATCCCGATTCCCGAATCAAATTTGACAGATGAGAGGTAAGAGACAGAGATACATCTAAACAGAAGATACATCTCAAGGAGCAAAATGAACATCAAGGTTATTCCAGACATAAATGTTGTTCTCTGAACCTTAAAAAGACAAAGGGCGTCAATCGACATGTTTACTTATATAAATAGTACACAGAAGGGTGTAATTGGGTTATTCAATATGAGGTGAGTACTGACTATTATTGCTTGACAAATCGAACAAACAGCATCTGCATTGGGTTAGAGTCATGTAACCATATTATTCCATCAAAGAAAAATAACCACTGCATGCTAAAGCAAATTCTACAGCTATCACCTAGACATATTTCTTCCTTATATGGCAGCCATCTGTAGCTTTACTCATAAGAATTATTCCAGGGGCAAACATGCAACTCCCTTACTTAGTATATAATATAATGTTACTATATGCACAAGGCATATTGCCTATTGGCTTCTACAAAGTGCAAAGAAATATAAGTGACCACAACAAAGTACAACAAATTTATGTAAAATGCCTCCGAATCATGCATGATTGCATACATAATAAGAAGCTAATGCCTTAACTTGGGGTATATGCTTGCCCTTAATTGTGTGCTCATCTCCAGTACGACATGATTTAGCATATAGTGGGGATATTTGGTAGGAAACTCCCTAAGAGAACATGCATTTGTACAGCAAGACCACTTTGCACAAACAGCATCTAAATTGGATTAAGTGATACCTGTTGAGGGAAACTGGATGAGATCCTGGAAATTGAGCATTAGCTCTACCCTGGAAAGCAAAAGGGTAGCAGAACACTGTAAGAAGCTTGCTTTTGTGGGCACAATGATTATACAGGGACAGTGTGGTAAGTTCAAAATAAAGGGATGGCTACAGTTAAAATAAAAAGATACGAAAGAAAACAAGACAGTGAAACACAATGGATATGCACATAAAAACAAACTTCAGTGAAATGATCTCCAACACCAGCAGAAGAAGTTTTCATTGTTACACCTATTCATCGAAGCTACAGCCACTAATAAATTAAAAATGGATGTTCATAGATTCTTCTGTGTCAAACTTCAAAAATTACTTGATACGAGACGAGTTAACCATCTGTGTTTGCAACAAGTTAACTGAATTCAGATTTTGATCAAATAAGATTCTTGAAACCATAGTACCATAGTAATCAAAATAGAGCGGAACTTTGTAAACTGGTTTGAGAAAATGAAAGTAGTGATCGTATAATCAACATAGCTATGAGTACATACATAGTGGCACAGTGACAAGCCCAAACTACGCAAATGGAAGTGCTGATAACATTTTTCTGTCAGCATACAGCAAAGGGAACTACGTCATTAACAATTTTAGGGGTGGGGATGACTGGGTATGTGAAAGATGTGACTAAGAGCAAAAGACAGGTTTAAAACTTACATTGGGTACAAAATCAAGCAACTTGAAACATATGCCACGCAAGATATCTTGCTGGTCAAAAGGTACAGCATCCCCTAAGACATCATCGTTAGTAATGGCCTTGTCATCTACGGGATCCTACAATAAGCAGGAATATTTTGACAAACATTAGCAATATAAGAAAATGTTGTACGGAACGATTGATATTTGAGTAGAACCCTGGACCTATCTAGTAAAAAGGATAACAGATTCACAAGGAAACAACATATGAGATGGCATGTAGGTGTTATCCAAATTCAATGTGACCCATGCAAACTTTGTAAGCTTCCAAAAACATCCTAAAATACTGTTTCATTGGCTAATAAATGTGTTAGTGATTGGTGGATGTAGGGGGAAATGTATTATTTTGCTTGGCTAAACAGTTCCGTAATATTTCATGTCATAGACAACAGTACATGAAAGGACCTTACTTCTCCAAAGTACAATCAAAATCCCTTAAAATGTTGCTGGCATATAGAAAATATCTAACCAGCGGTTTTGACCATGTTCTAAATTTTGCATGCAAAGTTCACAGGAATACAAATGCTAGTTTACACCTTACACTACATGCGCCCCATATGCAATTATTCTTTTAAAACAAATTTATTAGCTGTAGATTGTCAAATCATCTTATAATGTTGACCTGAGTAGCAATAACACAGAATTGTCCAAACATGTACTGGAATTAACACCTACTGGTGATGGTGCAGGCTCGCCATTGTCGTCATCGTCGTCCTGCTTAGCTTCACCATTCAAATCAAGATCAGAAGGCCTCTTCCATTCCGGTGTCGGTGGACATGTGATACTTTCAGGAATTTCATGATAAAATGTATACAGTGCTTGAATGTAGTCGGTTTTATATATTCCTGGAGGCCGTCTTTGAGCAAATATATTTAAAGCCTAGCAAACAAAAGATTTAGCCAAGGAAACAAAAGGAAATATTACAATAAATTACATTTGAAGCATAAGTTGTCTCACCTCAGTAACACTAGACAGTTGTGTGCGCATTAGGTAATGAACAATCATAAAGCCAGTACGGTTATGCCCATGAGTACAATGAACAAGTACGTATTTGGGATTTCTTGATGGCTTCTGGCGCTCATGAAACGCCAACACCTAAAATTTAGCATCGATCATCAGCTAATAAATTAGGTTAAAGGAAATTTAGCATAGATTGTTTAAAGAAAATTTGCTGCAATTAGGTTATCAATATTCTTGTCTATGTGTTCCAACGGGAGAGACTACAAGTGTACACACTGAGTGTAGCCCGAGAAAGTTGTTCCGGTATGAATACTCAAAATATATATAATAAAATAACTCATGGATCATCTTACATCATTGCAGTGATGCTCCAGTATTATTTCATGATTTTTTAGAACTTTTAAACCGTTAAAAACTTAACTAGTTCCCCTTACACAAGTGATAGCCACATTCTTGCCTAGGGAACACAACACAGCACTTATGAAATTTCACATACAGACAAGTATTTCTACAAACTACATAAAAAAGCCATCGATAAGTTCAGACGATATCTATATCTACTAGCATTTCTAAAATGCACGAGTTGGTTGGGATACTTTTGATTTGAGCCGTCCAAAAGACTAGGGGAGGATATATAACATGTCCACAACCATTGGGTGGGTAACTCTGAAATTAGATTAAAGTTTTTGGACGGCTCATATCAGAAGTATCCCAACCAACTCATGTATATTGGTATGGATATGGATATTGTACTTGCGGTCTTCCGAGTACAATGATCCAATGGATGTGTGGGCAAGAACTTTTGCTTACTGGTTCTTTATGAGATATTTCTTTAAAAAAATGAGTTCCATGTTTTTCTCTGAAGAAAATTCTGAACAATGTCTCTTGATTCAACATAATTACAATGATCAATATATATGGACTTATTTTCTTTTGTGCCTGTCATATGTTGCCATCTAATATCTACTAGCATTTCTAAACAAGGTTTCTGAACTACATGTTTTTTATAGTTTTCTTCCACATAACAATATGGAATGTAAGAAAGCATCCAAAAAATAAGACAATATACTTAATTACTTATAGATGTTAAGATAGCTAGTTTTTTTCATGTTTCGACTAAAGTCATGCTTTTCACGTGTGTGGTTACTAGTATTTTAACAATTGTGGATGGCTGAATGAAGAACAGCAGGTGCAAGCATACAATTGATCTGGTATCATTATTAATTTATTAGACTTCCACTATTTTATACTAACAACACATAGGCACTTAACCTAACTATCAAGTGCGACACATACGCAACATATGTTATGTAACAATTTGTGGATGGCTGAATGAAAAACAGCAGGTGCAAACATGCACTTGATCTGGTATCATTATTAATTTATTAGACTTCCGTTCTTTTATACTAACAACACATAGGCACTTAACCTAACTATCAAGTGTGACACATACGCAACATATGTTATGTACTCCCTCCGTTCCGAATTACTTGTCGCAGGTATGGATGTATCTAGATGTATTTTAGTTCTAGATACACCCATTTCGGCGACAAGTAATTTGGAACGGAGGGAGTAGCAACTACAGTATAGAGCACCATGTTCAAAACCTTGACAACAGGTGTTCACCATTTTTTTCCAGCAGTCCATTTCAATAACCAACAATTAAAAAAATGCCCAGAAAATTAAAAGAAGATTTGAAGTTTACATATTCATGTCTAACCAAAAATACATCAAAAAGCATAGTGGCAAGGTCATCAAACTAGGAATATAGGTTACCTCATACACAAACGTGTTAACAGCTTCATTTTCTGGTACAGCATCTCTACCCCTGCAAGCAATCTGAAATGAACAGAAATGTCACAGCAATTATTTTTTTATTAATGCTGGAATATACATATTACTATGTAAACTGAGGTCTCACTCTCACCTTGACATGTTTAGTACCTTGCTTCGTCCACTCTGCTGGTGAATAGTACCGAGAGGTATTTGTCAAGTCAATCACCAAACCTATCTGATAAAATAGCAGGGGGGTATAGTTAATACAAGCAACAAGCTATAATGTGCTCCAAATTGATCAAATCAAGTACTCATTATGTATGTATAGCTCTCTTCAATAGCAAATAGCTAGAAGATAAGAAAAGAGACAATCAGCAGAAAGTATGTCAATTGAGAATTTGATACTTCAAGCAACTGTTACAACTCCATGAGTACAAGTGTACTGTAAATTGCATTTATGATCTAATAAGTTTACCTTTACTGTGGCTAGAAAGACAGGCCTTTCAGCACAAATGATAAAAATAAATTCACCTCCAATTTTAAGAAACAAGAAAATCAATTTACCTCTGTTCAGTTATGATTGCAAATGCCAACTAACTAGTGGTAGCGGAATAGCATAGCAGTGGAGTCACAGGATCCTAAGAATTTGAGCAAAAGAATATCTTACAAAGAAACTGGCATAGAAGTCCAAAATATCACTAAAACGTCACTGCCAGAAGCTATTTAGCTCTTCACCCGTAAGGGACCATACAGAGTGCTTGGTATATTTTCTCTAGCTCCAGTACTTGTTAACTAGTCAATCAAGACATGCAAGCATGTCGATATTATCTTTGTTCCCTGCCATATACTATGCTCTTTTCAGAAGATCTATTTTTTGCTTCAACAAGTATTTCAAAACGTCCATACTTTAGATCACCTCCTCTAAGTGTGCTTGAGGAGTCGGCATATTTGAGAAACATGTTAGCGATCCCTCTGGCCTAATATAAGCCAGCTAATCATGGATCATAGCAAACCATCGTCTTTGAAGCCTTGTTATCAATAAAGTGAAAGTTTGTAACACAAATCAAACCAAATGAATATGGAACGGAGATATATAATTCACTCAAGCAATAGGTGACATGACCATCAGTGCATAAGTGGGGGAAGTAGCACAAACATCATACACTCATACAAGAGAACAGGCAGCAATAACGACAATCATGAGTACAAACAGAGCATGTATAAAGAAATGCATGTTATTCTGTGTCATAAAAGACTTCATTCAAATATGCATGCTTCAAAGTAGGGCCAGATAACAGGAAAAAAGCACAATATCCAGCCTATAACATAATAAGTAATGGAATGTGCATTAGTGTCATGTGAGTAGAAAACTGTACTTACGTCCCTGCCAGCCTTTCTTTGTTTATTAACAACTTGTTTGGAAGAATATCTTTTTCCAGGAGGAATCGACTCATTGAATGTTTCATCCAGCGGAACTTTAGACGGTATGATTTTGTCTATTGGTTGACCAGATGCAGGGCAATCCAACCAACCTGAAAATAAGGACAATGTCAGATGCAAGGGTGAAAAATATCAAAAATCTATTTTTTTAGGCTAAGCATAAGTACTTTTTGTGATTTAGGCCTCTTTTGGTTCATAGGATAGGATTATCGTAGGAATAGGAATCTTGTAGGAAATGAGATGACATGTATCTCAAATCCTATGAGTAGGAATAGGAAACAAGATGTCATTTGGTTGACATCAAAGGAATTTTTCCATTGAGTCTAGGCTCATTTTTATTTTCCTACGAAATGTGGAGGATAGGAACCAATCCTATGTAGGAATAGGAATCCATTCCTATGAACCAAAGGGCTCTAAAGGAAAAAATCCTATAAGAATCCTATCCTCTAGAATTCCTATGAAATTCCTCCAAACCAAAGGAGGCCTTACTTAGCATAAGTATACAGGATAGTAATAGTTTAATTAAGAACCGACGAACAAGAATACAAGAACAAGACGTAACCATGGGACAATTCGACATGATTCACAAGAATATGACTTTCAGATACAACACATACCCTGAGGTGTCTCTTTAACTCGTTTGTATCCGCCAATCTTGTTTTGGGTCACATGATCATTCCTAACCTGTTGTGGTCGCGGCCTTGGTCCATCATCTGGTTGATCTCTCTTCAACTTTCTGCGTCGTTCTTCTCGTTCCTATGAAATACAGTAATCGCAACATAAAAAAGGGTACCAATGAGACCATAATTAATTATATTCCACTTTGCAGCTTTGCTGTTCTATAGAACGCCAAACAACTTACAATTTAATAACAAATAGAGCCACATGAGATTTTTTAGGGAAAATACAAAGAGGGACACATACAGCACAACCCACAACCACCACTCAGACCATCTGATCACCACATGCACACACACACACACGTTGACATCTGGTACACACAACAAGAAAATACTGGACACCCCACTTGACGTGACCACACGCTGTTCCACTTAACATGATGAATGTGTAGTCAAATTAAATATGACAGACTGTGCCGGTCCTAGAGACCGAATACAGGTGATAGAAAGAACACCTTCTCTCTTGCCATAGGCCACAACCAGATCCCAGAACTACATAAGCTGAAAGAAACATAACCGAAAGCATGAAAACAAATGTCGCATGGCTACCAATAGAAGTGACATGATGACATAGTTATCTTCAGGAGAGACAATACCATGGTCCTTACACTGCGAGTTATTATAACCTAATAACACACCTCTTAAAAGGTAAAAGTCACATGTAGCATAGTTACAAACGACAGAGTTCAAAACCATGCCCTCGACTCAAGGAGGACCTTCAACTAATGCTGCTAAATACACCATCAATTATATTATATTATATATGCATATCTTGCAGTTTACGATTATCACCACCGAAGTAGAAAAGCAATCAGCTGATGACACTAAGCTCCATCTATACAGATCAGATGCATGTGCGTGATTCATTTTATGGCCAGAAGAGATGATTTTATTTACCCTTCTCATAATCTCAACAGCAGACTCGACATGATCTTCATCGTCCTGTCCAAAATCAAGCTCAACTGGCTCTTCATGGTCATCTTCCTCGGGCAACGGCGATGCATTCAAATCCATTGAGGACCCTTCAATGTATCTGTCTCTAGATAACCATTAGGAACTGACACCTGATAAGAGGTGGCAGAAAGGGCGTCTTGTGTCAGACAGACTAACCAGCATAATACGCACTGGACGAACATGGTCACCTCTAAATCAGAACTAATTTTAACTGCAGTTGACGAGTGCGATGCAGTGAAGTCACGGGTGCTCATCCAATGCAAAAATCAGGAAAAAAAATTGAAGGAACAGAGGATGCGAGTGGAGGGGGAGGGGGGGTTGAGGGGAGAGGGGGAGTGGTGGCTACCTGCCGATGGACTGGTCGCCGGCGTAGCTCCGGGGCGGCGGCTGCTCCAGGGAGGGAGGGATTGAGGGAGGCGCTGCTGGCGGGAGCGGCTGCTCGGCGGAGGGAGGGAGGCGCTGGCTGAGATCCTGTACTGGCGGCGGGGCAGCGCGGGCTTGGGCCGGCTACGCGCGCCGCGGCGGAGGGCCGGCGGTGGTGGCGGTGGGGCGGTCGGTCGGCGGCGGCTAGTAACCCTAGCTGTCGCGCTCGGGGAGGAGGCCCTCCTGGTGGTTCGCTCGGGAGTCGGGAGGGAGGCGCTCTCTTGGGGGCGTCCGCTCGCTTGGGGAATAGGACGTGCTCCCCAGAGACACGTGGCAAGCATCCGTCAAGTCCAGCCCCAGCTTTTTTTTCTTCCTGCATCCCCGTTTTTCTTGCCAAAAAAATAATCCACAAATACAGCGTACGTGGTACGGAACGATAACAACAATACTGAGCTTGAGATGTCAAAAGAAAAAAAGAATACTGAGCTTGAAGCACTTCAGCCACTTAGCCAGCTGGGTGTAGCTCGGATGGTTAGGTTTTCTTTTTGGGTCAACTCAGGGTTTAAATCATAGACTTGGCATTAATGATCGTATTTTTTGAAAAAAAAAATCATGTAGGGTGTAGGGTGTAGGGTGTGTGTGGACGCCCTAGTGGTTGTTTGGATAGAGAATATTAGCGCCGAGTTTTAGGAAAACAAGTTTTAAGCAGATTTTTTGGTAAACCGGTATTATTTATTTTTTTGTGTATAATCTGTTTAACGAAAACTTTGTTTGGGTTATGGAAGGTGTAAAACCAGCGTACGCAGATCCTTGTTTGGAGACCGCTCGCCTATGGCTATTCCCTGGCTTCTAGAAAAAAAAGTATTTTCTATTCTCCTACCCCTGAACTCGTGGCCTTCCCAAAGCTGGCCACTTTCCCCAAATTGGCCGGACGGCAGCCTCCAAATCGCCGATTCGTCGTCGCCATTGCCTCCTGCCACCACCACCACTTCTCGGCAGCTCGGCCTCTTTGTGTCAAGTTAATCACTGCTCGTCCCCAGCTCGTCCAAGCCACAGCTCGCCTCTGCTCTCCCATGGACGACACGGCGCACGCGCGACGCCGGCGGTCGATTTCCCTCGATGGCTAGGTCGCCGCCTCTACCTCCACTTCGTCGGCTCCTCCATAGGCTTTGTACGGATTTGGTAGTCAGCCCGCCGGAGCCCAAGAAGAAGCACAGGGACATCGGTCTCACCTGAGTCGTCGTCAAGCGCAAGCTCGTGGTGGATACTCCGCGCCGTCCTTGGCGCCTTCGTCCTCATTGATGTCTCTATCAGCATCAGCGTACTCCATGGCCCGCCATCAGTCAAGTACATCGACGCTGTCAACAAGGTGCTCCAATTCTTCAACTACAGAAATGTGAGTACTACTTCACTTCACAGAGCCAAAAAGATACCTGATTGCGTATGAATGATCTATTATCTTTGCACATTCAGGCGCATATAGGCTAGTCAATTGATTCATTCTTTAGCTTAGCCCAACACATGGACGTTCACGCGCATTTGTACGTTTTGATCTCACCAGAAATTATGTGCACAGAGTAGTTATCTATTTCAGATTTACAAGTTCATTTTTCAGATTGTTACTACCTTTACAAGGTTAGTAGCTTAGTCTTGTCCATTTAGTTCATCAATCTCACAAACTAGAGAAGGCATACAGAGCTTTTACTGATTGCTTCATTAGGTGATTGGCATAGAATTATTATTTCAGCAGTGCTATCATCTGTAGCTGTAGAGACAGAGTGTGCTTGAATATAAATAGAATAGAAAGTTCCTGGGCCTACTAAGGAATGAAAAGATATAATGATAACTATGCAGTGTATATGCATATAAAGATCGCAATAAAATATTGCAGTGTTTAATCATCATCATCTTCTTCTTCTTCTTGCGTGGTACGTCGTTGATGATTAGTCCACAACTGTTGAGCGATGCCTGCACGTAATCGCTCACCAGCAACTCGATCATCTTCTTGTAAATTTGCGTGCCCTCTAACTTGTTGGTCACCTGTGTCAACATTTCCTTCTATACCCTCTTGTTCGAAAAGCTGAAACAACTCATCATCCCTATCAACCTTCCTAATGAAGTTATGGATGATGCAACAAGCCATAACAATTTGGACCTGTTTTTTGTAAGGATAAGGGATTCCTCCATTCCTGGTTAATATTGGAAATCGGGCTTTTAGAACACCAAAAGTGCGTTCTACAACATTCCGCAGTTGTGCATGTAGATGGTTGAACAGATCTTTCTCACTACTATACCGACGATTAGTTCCACGGAAAGAACCAATGTGATAGCGATCTCCACGGTAGGGGGCAATAAATCTTGGAGTATTTGCGTATCCCGAGTCAACAAGATAAAATTTACCTGCATGTAAAGTTTGATATCACACTCAAATTTTCTATCATATAATCATATGTTTGAGACAATGAAGATAAACTTTACTTGCATGCATGTAAAATTCATGTATTTAAAATTTTACCTTCTGGAACAACAAAGCCACCATCAGTAACAGCCCACCGTAAAACGGCCTGATCCGATGCAGAACCTTCCCATCCAGCAGCCACATATAAAAATGACATGTCAAATGACACTACCGCCATAACATTTTGAGATGGATAACCATGCCTATTTCTGTATGGAGTTTGCTTATCAAGCTTGATCTTTGCATTAATATGTGTCCCATCAATTGCTCCGATGCAGTTCTGTTGGTAAAATTGTGAATTAGAATGTAAGTTTTAAACCATTATGCAAGTCATTTGGAAAAGGAACATGTTCTTGAGATAGGATATATACCTTGAAGTATGGGTAGTACCTTTCATCGGCCAATATTTTGGTTGGAACTTCATTGGCCGGATCAGTTATGCAAACATCACGCAAACCATTTATGGCTTTTAAAACTCTCTTGAAGTGTCGACTAATTGTTTCTCCTGAATGTTGAAATCTATCCTGGAGAACACGATTCCTAACATTATGCCCAATTGTATGTAGAAATATCACTAGTTGTTCATTCACATCCATCCGTTTTGTATCCTTAAGTAAATTCCTCTCGCACAATGCATCTCGCAGTAAGTAGAAGGTGTGCTTATCAACGCGAAGTTGTTCATAAAATCTAACTGGATGCCCTTCTAACCACTCTTTAGTTTTCTGAGCACCAGTTAATTTGGAAGTACTACGTGGTGTTTTGAATAGTCTTCCAAATAGCACATATCGAAACAGTGACACTGCCGAAATGTTATGAACAACCATCTGCTCAGAATCAGAATATTCTTCATTTGCCATATCTTCCATCACTCTCCTTTAACTGATCGATAGACTTTCTGTTAAATGGCAGGACAAAAATCATGTAATGAGCGAGAGAACACCATTGCATCATTGTTGTGTCAAACCAATCAACGTAAAGGAAATATATGCCATCAATTTTATATATTCGGTTCTTTATTGATCTGAACAACATAAATATATATAACTCCAAATATCAAGAGTAGAAATTTATAATTGGATCTTATAATTAGCAAGCAACAACAACCAAATAAATATATAAAATTGCAACTGCCATTGATTGTTTGAACACAAAATTACAGAAGGATTAATGAAAAATTGCAAATATGACTTAATCTCAAAGCTCAACGGTACATTACAAGAAAACAAAACTACGCATTGTCAACCCAAAGAGATCGAGTCTCTTCATCCATCTCCACGAAAATCGCCCTTTTATTGGCTTGTTCAAATGCTTCTGCAGCTTTCAATTTTTTATTTGCCTCAAGTCCAGGCATGCTATTTAATATCTTCATACATGCTTTCACTGAGTAAGCTTCTATCTGTTGTGCTGCATTTTTCTTTGATTCAGCGATGAGGAGTGATGCGTCCGCTAGGCGATCAATTGCGTTTATAGCATCATCGGCTGATCGCTTCTGTCCCTTTGGAGGTTCTTGTGATCCACTTGCATTGCACTTCTTCTTTTTCTCTGCCTTGGTGCTATTAGGCTTTTTAGGACAAACAATAGTGGGATCATTTATTTCATCGGATTCTAGTTCTACCACCTCATTCAGATCAATTTGTGCTTTAGTTGTTTCACCTTTCCCTTTGCTAGATACATCACCGAGTCCGGATGCAGTAGAGCTCGCACATATGTCTTGCAGGTCTATCCAACTAGGCCACACTTTATCTCGGTATTCTTGAATATTCTTATCCTTCTGCGGTTTGTAAGTTCATTGTTAGTCTATTGGTCAAGTGTATGATATGGCAATTATATAAAAGTTACTATTCTTAAACTTACCAAAATGAGTTCTGCCCATTTTTCTTCTGGAGCTTTGATCATTTTGTCATCGTCATCCCAACCAAATCCTGTGTGCTTTAGAAGTCTGTCCATGGTAGCATAACAATTCCTGTAGTACTTATGGCGATTTTTTATTTGTTGCAACTCAAGTTTGTCTACCTTGGACTCATTGAACTTTTCTAGGATTTCACGCCATGCTTTTTTTGTGTATCCTGTTCCTTCCTTCCCTCCATTTAAAGTTTGATCTTTTAGTATGTTCAGCAATACTTTGTCCTCTGAAGATTTCCATGTGTGGCGCTTTGTGACCTGCTTATCGGTCTTTTCCTTCTTAATGCTTTTGATTTGGTCATCCATATTTTCCTAAAGGGAAATAAAGCAACAAAACGATTACTAGTTAAATCATTTAAGTTACACAAATACTGCAATCTTTGTTACCTTTGGCACCAATTATGATCTAAGGAAATTATCATGAAGGGTATTCCATCTACAAGGATTGCCTATATTGTAGTAAAAACTAAGACCTGACAATTTACATATGTGACTAATCTATAGGGAATAATTGTCTATTCATCACTCAAGTAAACACACAGCTGCTACAGATTTAAATTTCAATTTCGTAGTTGCATTCATGTCCTGAAAGCATGAACCTTCTTCCTACAGATTTGAGTATGCTGATCAGTTTCTGATTATGGACCTTACCTGTAGGATGACGAATCTGCAGATTGATCTCTGGTGATGGAAACAAGTTGGGGAAGAGAGATCCCTTCTCGTCCCAGCAATGGCCAGCTGCCAGTAATTGGTGATCCCAGCCTAACACCGGCGGCCAGGGAATTGGCGATCACAGCAGGGGTTAGCGGCTAGCCATTGAACTAGGTTTCCAGATCTTTTTTTGCTGATGTTTGTTGTGCCGCCGTCCAGTTTATATAGATGCGATGGAAAAAATGGCGCCTAGAACTGGCTGCGGGAGGGAAGAATTGGCGCCAATAAGTTTGTTGAGGAAGGAGCGGAGAGGAAAATGAGAGTTTTATGTAATCTTGTTTTCTCAAAAACGAGTATTAGTCTTTTTTGATAAAACGTAGTTTCCTGGCTTTGTGGAAACAGAATTTAAGTTATCCACGGTTTTGTTGGAGGGCCCAAACATGGTTTTAGTTTGTTGGGCGGTTATATGGGTCCACGGAAAACTAGTTTGGCTAATCCATCGTATCCAAACAAGGCCCTAAAGTCAAGCCACCGACTAGTGTTGGACTGATGCATCAACCAAATTCAGGTTACTGATTATTTATACATAGCCTTTGGGATGCATATTGACTCGCTTGTCTCTAATTACGGTAGCGATTTGACGTGTGTTTCTATAAGTACTTTTTTGTTCTGCTGAAGAATAATTTCTACAAGTGTTGAACTAGGAAGGAGAAAATGTGCCTCCCATATTATGCTATCTTATATTCCTGTTCGAGTATCATGATGATCGTATGTGCAGTTGTTTCCCACGAGAAGAAAATACCCGCGCCGCATAAAAGGCTCATATTCGTTATTTGCTCGGCACGTGTCCATGGAGCACGCATGGAGTAGGCAAGCCCCTCGAAAGGGGCACCTCCTGGTATGTCCAACTACATCGGACACTCGATGCATAGATTTTCTTGGTAACATGGCATGAGACATATAAAAAAAGGTATTGAGAAGGCATTCATCATGTATCGCCAACAAAAAAGAGTTTTTTAGTGTTTGTTTAATAATTCATAATATCTGGATACATATCATGAATCTATATTGAGTATGGACACACAGGGTCTCAGACATATCCATATTTGTTAGCTTCATACATGTAATAAGTTCTTTTACTACATCTCAAGTAATGGTTTGTTTGTATACAATCAATATGTGTGAGCCATTGATATTCACTACTACCTTTTTCTCTCTTTCCCTCTTTTGGTGGACGTGTAGACGTGTCTTTGTAGCATCAAGCTAAGCTAGCTAAGAGTATCAAACGAGAGTTATCAAATTCGGGTCTATACATCCTTGGACATGTCCGGATGCATCCACGGATAGTGACCGGCCGGCCCTCAAATGACCTCATTTGTAACCACAACTCCTATTTTCAAGACATCAAATACATGCAAACACATGGACGTCGATCATCACAGCCAAACAATGAGTAGTGCACATAAATACAAATTATTCGTACTTAAGAATACATAATCGAAACGTAGTGAAAACATAAAGTTGTTCATAGTGCATAACTGAAACATTAAAAGAAAAGTTTACCGATTTCCAGTGTGGATCCACATATGCTCCACGGGATCATTGAGAAGTTGCATATGCACCTGTTGATCTCGTAGTTGTCGATGCATCTCTAGAAGGTTGGCAATATGCTTCGCCTATTGTTCCGGAAGGCGGACCTGAACACCGCTTCTCAAAATTATGCGTGTGGGCTACCCCTTCACCGTCATCCTCGACAATCATATTGTGCAAGATTACACAACATGTCAGGAGCTTCCAAAGTCTCTCCGCTTCCCACGCCATTGTTGCTCCACGAACAAGACCCGAACGAACTTGGAGTACACCGAATACCCCATCCACATCCTCACCACCTTCTTGCGCTTGTGCAAAGAGACATTGTTTCCTACCATGAGGATCTGATGATATAGTCTTCACAAATGCCGCTCATTGAGGATAGATACAATCGGCAAGATAGTACCATATGTTGTAGTTGCGACTGTTGATGGTGTAGTTTCACGGCCGAGCTTCCCCATCGCAAAGTCTCTTGAACAAAGGAGATCGTCGGACCATATTGATGTCATTGTTAGAACCAGGCGTGCCAAAGAAAGCACGCCAAATCCACAAGTCCTTCGATGTCACTGCGTCAAGTATGACGGTGGCTTCTTTGACATGACATTGGTATTGCCCACGCAAACCTTTTCGGCGGTTCTTTCATTGCCAATGCATGTAATCAACTGAAATAGCATACTTGGGAATCCTCTTGATGCTCCAATTGACAACATTTTTTCTGTGTACTCCACAGTTGGCTCTCTCGGCTACTCTGCTCTAAACCCCTTCACCAGAGTGCGTGCAAATTGCATCGAGGTGTTCAAGACCACGGTCTCTCCCATTCGGATTCTAGTATCAATTGCATATGTGGCCTTACTGTAAGCAAATATCCTGAGAGCATACATGCATTTCTGTAGAGGATAGGAAGAAAGTTTTTGGTAACAATCCTTCATTAACTTGAAGTTGTTATCAACCTTCTCTACAGCAGTCACTACACACAAGAACAAACATCTGCCCATCTGGAAGCGACGTCGAAAGAAACCTTCACGGCATGTTGAGTCCAGTGTGAAATAGTCTGTACGCAGAAGTTGTGCACCGGCAATCCTATCCCAGGCAATAACTCTTCGACCCTTTTATGGAACCCTTGAACTTCAGTATATACCCCTCTACCTTCTCCATTTCCTCTTGGATGCTTATCATCATCATCATTCCAACATCTTCATCGTCTGAATTTGACAAATCGATGAACTCATTGAAAAAAAATTCGTCAAGGTCCGTGTTGACCAAAATAATAAAAAACCTACTTGGACATTTCATCGAACACATAGAGTGCAAGGTGTATATCCTGTGGAGTTGGACGTACCGGGACAATGTCCTTGACCGGTTGCGGCATGATCAGAGGCGGTGTGGGTTCGGGCCTCCGGTGGCAAAGTTGTGGGTTGGGGACGACCGCAGAGAAACGGTGGTGGTTGTGCGAACGAGGGAGAGAAGACAAAACAAGACTGGTCGGACAAGGAGGGGGATGTCTTCAAGTGAACTGGCGCAGGCCCTTGTGCCCAATCCTATGTGGTAAGTACATCCGGGCAACCCCATATCCATCCCAGATATGGGCATGGTATGGGCAGTGCAGGTCAGCCTGGGCATTTGGCCGGATTTTGCGTTGTGTGGCATTTCCTGTCCTGGCAGGCCGCCCAGACTTTTGGGGCGGATGTGAGGGCTCCGGTTATAGATGCTCTAACGACGCAATTGAGTGTAGGTAACCACCAAACTAATATCCTAGCACGCGCTGGACTAGCCTGGCGCTATGCTAACACCGACAACCCAAACTAACAACACCTAGAAACCCTTGTATTGTTTTTCTTTCTTTCCCTTTTTTGTTAGTTTTCTTTTAGTTTTAAGTCTTTTTCTATTTTTTATTTTTTTTTCAAAATTTTGTTTTCACCTTTTCCATCTTTCTTTGTTTATTTTTGTTTTCCCACTTTAAATTCATGAATATTATTTAAAATTTCAATCTTTTTCATTTATGTACACCTTTTAAAATTTGTGAACATTTTTTGAATCCATGAATATTATTTTAATTTCCAAATATTTTCCAACTTGTGTTTTTTAGAATTCATGAACTTTTTTCAAATTAACTATCTTTTTCGTATTTTAAAAAAAATTGAATTAGTGAATTTACTTAGATTTTTTGAACATTTTTAGAATTTATGATAATTTTCACATTTTGGGAACATTTTTCAAATACCTGAACATTTTTTAATTTGCAATTTTTTTCCAAAATTGTGAATAGTTTTGAAGTGATTTTGTTTTTAATTTGCAAACATTTTTAGACTCAACAAATATTTTTTCAAATTTGTGAACATCTCTTCAATTCTAGGAATATTTTTGAATTTAAAACATCTTTTCAAATTTGCAAAAAGTAAATCACTTCCATTTTTTAAAAATTCATGAATTTTTCGAATTTGTGATTTTTTCCAAAATTTACAAAACCTTTTTGAATTCATGAACGTTATTTAATCAGGGAACAATTTTATAATTTTGTAAAAAAAGTAAAACACAAAACTAAATTAAAAAGAAAAAAACGTTTGTGCCCCGCACTAGGTACCGGTTGACCCAAATCTTGTAGGTGTTCGTGTTACCTGTCTATCTAGGGCATAGGTGTGGAAAATAGGAGGTCCCTCAATACCCCGGCGAAGATATCCTGGGCAAGAGTTGTGTCCAAAATCTACCCATCATTTATTTATCTATTTATCACTACCTGATTTAATCCTTGTAATTAACCACTAAGGGATTGACAACCACATGCTTGCGTTGGGTGCAAGTATTTTGTTATTTTATGTGTAGGTACTGCTAACGAGTTGTTGAGATAGATAGATAGATAGATAGATAGATAGATAGAGAGAGAGAAGGCACCTAGCTATTGTTATGGACATGTAAGTCCTGAAGGAACTACTCACACATCATCATGGAGGCAGCAAGGTTGATGAAGAGGCCTCCCGTGGTGGCTTCCCCCTCCAGCAGAGCGCCGGAATAGGGCTCCAGATGGGATCGCTTCGGAACAGAGACTTGCGACGGCAATAAAATTCTATCGGGTTCCACTTTTGAAGGTTTTGGAACTTATAGGAGTTATAGGCGTTGGAATTAGGTCAAACGGTGGCTCAAGGGCCCCGCGTGGGCATGTGTGTTGGGAATATGCCCTAGAAGCAATAATATTTATATCATTATATTTCTATATTCATAATTAAAGAGTTTATATTCTATGCTATAACTTCTATGATTCTGGAATACGCGATTATGTGGAAAACTCATATGCACGTGTGGAATGATAAACGGTTAAATAAAAGATTCCTAGTCTTGCCTCTAGGACTAGCTCAAGTGTTGTTGGTGATCATGTTTCTCGGATCTTAGGATATTGTTTAAAGTGTTAAACGATAGTCCTAAAACAACATTGAGATTACGACATTGGAAGAACGACCATGTTGAATCGACCCAAATTTGTCTATTATGAATTGAGTAATATCGTCCATAATCAATTATAATAACTGATATGTCTCCAACTTATCTATGATTTTTAATTGTTCTATGCTATGATAATATCGATCTTGGATGTTTATTAAGAAATTATATGCAATTATATATCGTTTTTGGGACTAACCTATTCGCTCAGTGCCCAGTGCCAGTTGCTGTTTTTGGCTTTTCAGAAAATCCATATAAAAAGAGTCCAAATGAAAAAAAACTTTCGATTAATTTTTTCTGTACCAGAGGGGACCCTAGAAGCTTCGGGAGAAGACCTGAAGAGCCACGAGAAGGCGACAAGCCTGCCAGGCACACCCTAGGGGGGCGCCCCAGGCTTGTGGGCCCCTCATGGCACCTCTTGAGCTAATCTCAGCTCTATAAAATACCCAAATATTCCTCCTACATCAGAGAGCCACCCAAAATACTTTTTCCGCCGCCACAAATTTCTATTCTCACGAGATCCCATCTGGAGGCCTTCCCCGACACTCTACCAGAGGGAGGATCGATCAAGGAGGGGCTCTACATCAACCTTGTTGCCCTTCTGATGATGTGTGAGTAGTATACCACGGACCTACAGGTCCATAGCTAGTTGCTAGATGACTTCTTCTCTCTATTTGATCTTCAATACAATGTTCTCCTTGATATTCTTGGAGATCTATTCGATGTAATCACTCTTTGTGGGATAATTGTTGGGATCCGATGAATTGTGACTTTATGATCATATCATCTATGCATATTATTTGAGTCTTCTCTGAACTCTTTTATGCATGATTATTATAGCTTTGTATTTCTCTCTGATCTATTGATTTGGTTTGGCCAACTAGATTAATTTTTCTTGCAATGGGTGAGGTGCTTTGTGATGGGTTTGATCTTGCGGTGCTCAATCCCAGTGACAGAAAGGGACATGACACGTATTTGTATCATAGCCATTAATGATAAAAAGATGGGGTTTATTCATATTAATTGAGTTTACTTTGTCTACATCATGTCATCTTGCTTAAGGCATTACTCCGTTCTTTATGAACTTAATACTCTAGATGCATACTAGATAGCGGTCGATGTGTGGAGTAATAGTAGTAGATGCAGGAAGGAGTCGATGTACTTGTCTCAGATGATGCCTATATACATAATCATTGCCTTAGATATCACCATGATCATTCGCTTTTCTATCAATTTCCCAACAGTAATTTGTTTACCCACTGTATGCTATTTTCAAGAGAGAAGCCTCTAGTGAAAACTATCCCCCCCGGGTCTATCTAAATCATATATTAAATTCCAAAAATACCTTCCTACACTTTTCTTTACTTATTTTTATTTTGTGTTTTTATTTATCTATTTATCACTACCAGATTTAATCCTTGTAATTAACCACTAAGGGATTGACAACCACATGCTTGTGTTGGGTGCAAGTATTTGTTATTTTGTGTGTAGGTACTGCTAACGAGTTGTTGCGTGGTTCTCCTACTGGATTGATAAGCTTGGTTTCTAACAGAGAGAAATACTTATCTCTACTGTACTGCATCATCCTCTCCTCTTCAGGAAATCCCAACGCAGCTCACAAGTAGCAGGAAGAATTTTTGGCGTCATTGTCGGGGAGACATCACCAACATCTATCAAGTACCTACGCATACACTTTCATCTCCTTGCATTTACTTTATTTGCCCTTTGTCTCTCATTTTCATCTCCCCCACTTCTAAAACCTTTTTACAGAAAAATATACAAAAATGTTTTCCATTTGCCTTTTTTGTGTTTACTTGTTCGTTTTGCTTTGTCGTTATGGCTAGTTCTTCTCTTGTTACATGTACCCCTAAAAATGAAGTTCTCAATTTTAAACAAAGGGGAGGAGAAAATTTAAAAGATGCTTGTCATAGGATTTGTGATGCTCATAATAGATTAACTCATAAGCAATCCACTACCATTCTTCTTCGCAAATTTTATGTGGGTATTACAGGAGGGACTTTCCTGAGTAGTCACCCTATGGATGCTTTTAATGCTATGGGAAATTTAGTGGGATCACCACCTATTGCTATTAATGAAACTGCATTGACTTTGGAACACATTATGCAAAGGCTAGAAGTTGGATTTTCCCGAAGAGGAAGGGTGATGTAGCATAGCAGCAGAAAGTATTTCACTCAGTTAAGAACAAAGGTTTAATCAAACCAGTAGGAGTCTACAAGCTAACAAGATAAGCAGCACATGCACACAAACAAAGAATGCTTGCACCTAACTTGACAAGGGGGTTGTCAATCCCCTCGTCTTGCTAGTTGCAAGGTTAAAAGCAAATAGTGATAGATAGTGATATGACACAAATGAAAAAATAGTAAAAGTAAATAAAAGAGAAATAGAGCAACACGAGTATTAATAGAGCAACATATGTTCACTAATGGCTTCTCTCTTGAAAGCAGGCAGTGGCATGGTAAACGAATTATTGTTAGGAAATTGGCAGGTAAGCAGCATCGATCATAACTAAGATCATTCACGGCATAATCTTGCATAGGCATCATGTCCATGACAAGTAGACCGTAATCCAACTGTATCTAATACTATTACTCCAGCTCAAAACCGCTACCCAACATGCATCTCAAGGTATTAAGTTTAAAGAAAAATAGTAATGCAATAAGTAATATGACACGATATAGGCAGAAAGAAACCTATCAATAAGATCAATCTCTGTAGTTTTATCCTTAGTAACAACAACACATCATGTGCCTTCTTCCCATTATGTCACTGGGATATAGATCAGCGTGAGGTTGAACCCACTACTATGCACTTTTCACTTTGAAGAATTACCCATCTATCTTGTACAGAGAAGACAAATAACTCGGAAAGCATAGATAGCTACTCAATTATACATCAAAGAAACTTCCAAAGATTCAATTATATTCAATGAACAATCTAATCATAAATCCACAAATCATCGACTCCCAACAAATACACCACAAGAGTTACATCAGATTGATCTCAAAGGAGATCATTGTATTGAAGATCAAAAGGAGAGAGAGAGAGAGATCACAAGTAGTAGGAAGAATTTTTGGCGTCATTGCCGGGAGATGTCACCAACATCTATCAAGTACCTACGCATAAACTTTCATCTCCTTGCATTTACTTTATTTGCCCTTTGCCTCTCGTTTTCATCGCCCACTTCTAAAACCTTTTACAAAAAAATATACAAAAATATTTTCTATTTGCCTTTTTTGTGTTTACTTGTTCGTTTTGCTTTGTCGTTATGGCTAGTTCTTCTCTTGTTACATGTACCCCTAAAAATGAAGTTCTCAATTTTAAACAAAGGGGAGGAGAAAATCTAAAAGATGCTTGGCATAGGATTTGTGATGCTCATAATAGATTAACTCGTAAGGAATCCACTACCGTTCTTCTTCACAATTTTTATGTGGGTATTACAGGAGGGACTTTCCTGAGTAGTCACCCTATGGATGCTTTTAATGCTATGGGAAATTTAGTGGGATCACCACCTATTGCTATTAATGAAACTGCATTGACTTTGGAACACGTTATGCAAAGGCTAGAAGCTATTGAGAATAAAATGGCCACTGTAGAGCACATTGAAAATTTGGATAAAAAGATTAATAATCATACTCCCTCCATTCCTTTATCTAAGGTGTATTATTCTTGGCACAGTGACCAAGGCACATAATTATAGACTATTTAGGACGAAATTACCCTTGTCTAATTCATTGATCAGCGGCAAGTAAACTATTTAGGCTAGGAAAGGAAGAGATACACGCAATCAGGAGAGAGATAGTTATTTGGTGTTTGCGTTGAGCATTAATACAATTAGATCACATTTATTACAATACAATTATACATTTAAGTCAGTGAATAATTGTTGTTCTGTTTATATGAATAAAACCTTCTATGGTCATACACCCAGTGTGAATGGTTTGTTGAATCTCGATCGTGGTGATACACATATTCATAATATTGATGCCAAAAGATGCAAAGTTGATAATGATAGTGCAACATATTTGTGGGACTGCTGTTTAGGTCATATTGGTGTAAAGCGCATGAAGAAACTCCATGCGGATGGACTTTTGAAATCACTTGATTATGAATCATTTGATGCTTGCGAACCATGCCTCATGGGCAAGATGACTAAAACTCCATTCTCCATAACAATGGAGCGAGCCACTGACTTACTGGAAATAATACATACCGATGCATGCGGTCCGATGAGTGTAGAGGCTCGCGGTGGGTATCATTATTTTCTGACCTTCACAAATCATTTGAGCAGATATGGGTATATCTACTTAATGAAACACAAGTCTGAAACATTTTAAAAGTTCAAAGAATTTCAGAGTGAAGTGGAGAATCATCGTAACAAGAAAATAAAGTTTCTATGATCTGATCGTGGAGGCGAATATTTGAGTTACGAGTTTGGCCTTCATTTAAAACAATGTGGAATGGTTTCACAACTCATGCCACCTGGAACACCATAACGTAATGGTGTGCCCGCACGTCGTAACCGTACTTTATTAGATATGGTGCGATCTATGATGTCTCCTACTGATTTACCACTATCATTTTATGGTTATGCATTAGAGACAGCTGCATTCACTTTAAGTAGGACACCGTCTAAATCCGTTGAGACAACACCGTATGAATTGTGGTTTGGCAAGAAACCTAAGCTGTCATTTCTTAAAGTTTGGGGTTGCGATGCTTATGTGAAAAATCTTAAGCCTGATAAGCTCGAACCCAAATCGGAGAAGTGCGTCTTCATAGGATACCCAAAAGCGACTGTTGGGTACACCTTCTATCACAGATCCGAAGGCAAGATCTTTGTTGCTAAGAATGGATCCTTTCTAGAGAAGGAGTTTCTCTCGAAAGAAGTGAGTGGTAGGAAAGTAGAACTTGATGAGGTAATTGTACCTTCTCTCGAATTGGAAAGTAGCTCATCACAGAAAACCATTCCCGTGATGCCTACACCAACTAGTGAGGAAGCTAATGATAATGATCATGAAACTTCAGATCAAGTTACTACCGAACCTCGTAAGTCAACCAGAGCACGTTCCGCACCAGAGTGGTACGGCAATCCTGTTCTGGAAGTCATGTTACTAGACCATGACGAACCTACAAACTATGATGAAGCGATGATAAGCCCAGATTCCGCAAAATGGCTTGAGGCCATGAAATCTGAGATGGGATCCATGTATGAGAACAAAGTATGGACTTTGGTGGACTTGCCCGATGATCGGCAATCCACGGATAATAAATGGATCTTCAAGAAGAAGACTGACACTGATTGTAATGTTACTGACTACGGTGATGGGGCGAGCGGCCATCTCAGATGAACACAGTGTGCTGATGAATACGGTGATGGAGAGAATCTCGTCCGCCGAAAGCGGATTGCATAAAGCTTTTATGAGTCTACTGACAGGGTTTGAGGTACGTAAAATAATGTATGGTAGTCCTGCACATACTAGGTGTGCCCTGTGTAGATAGTAGCCCCTGAGACTCTGGTTGTCGTCGGAAACGACGATGAACAGAGGATCATATTCCCAGGTAATAACCATACTGCCTCAATGTGCAGGTGATGGAAGCTCCGGTGGCTAGCCGGACTAGCGACTTTGCCCATTTAGAACGGCAGTTGGATGCGGCAGACGCTGACGTCGAGCTTGTTAACAAAAGGCTTGACGAGGCACAGGGTAAGTGTCATTATCTGGTGAACGTCACATAGGAAGAGTAGCATGATGCCAATATCTTTAATATGTTGTGACTGCAGATGGGGCTGCCAATGTTGAAGCCTTGCGGGCAGAACTTGCCCGAGCCAAGGAACAAGCGAGGTTGGGTAATGCGGCTGCTTTAAAGGCGGCCGAAGAGTTGCAAGCCGAGAAGGCCGCACATGGCGAGAGCCGAGATAAGATGGCGAAGATGGCTATAGAATTAAAAGCCGCCGCCGACCGTTGCCGGGTTCTTGAAAAGGAAAACCAGGCGAAGGCATCGGACCTTGAGAAGGCTGTTGCGATGAGGAAGGACCTCCGCTCTGCTATGAGGGCAAAGAAGGAGGAGCTGCGGGAAGCCGATGATGTTGTAGCTGGGAAATCCTTTATGTTGCGGAGGAAGTTCGGAGATCCACGGTATGCCCCCCTGGATCGGCTGTGGAGCTCGGAAGATGTGTATATGGATTTGGCGGCGAGCGCTGTCGATGCGGCCAAGTACTTCCAGGGTCAGACGGACCGTGGAGTAGACCAGCTATTTTGGAGACAATTCCATACTCCCGAGCGTCCACTTTCATTGACTGACCAATTAGCCGAATGGGCCGAACTAAATAGGTTGTCCGGACTCTCCATGAGGTCTGTTGTGGATCAGTTATGGCCGGAAGGGTCAAAACCGAACATCTATTTCAGCTTGGTGCAACAGTTACTCGATGTGATGCCGCGCATTGATGCGATGAAGAGGTTGGCGTGCATAGAGGGCGCACGGATGGCCTTTGCCCGTGTCAAGGCATACTGGGCGGAGATGGATGCTACCAATGTTGCAGCGCGGGATTCGGCCATAGGTCGAAAGGCTGCTGAGCACGACTTTGAAGAAGTTCTTGAGGGTGCCCGTTTGATAGAGACCCAGTGCTCAAAAAATATTATGTTTGAGTGATATGTAATCTCATTGTAAGCGAAATGCTTTTATAGAGTTTTATAAGGCTATTTTTATACTTTTGCCTCAAAGTAATATGATGCCTCCTGGGCGGCCATTTTTGTACACGTGTGTATAACCTGAAAGATTGCAGTCGTCGGCTTCAACCCCCACGCATATAATGCGGAGGTGCTAGCAAAAACACACGTTCACACTTAACCCAACGTCTTGGTCCTATTAAGGAGGTGATAGCGGAGCGAGCGAGGCAACCGGACTATAATGCTTTAACACTTTCACTTAGCCATAGGAGTTTGACAGTGGGGCTACTAGATAGCCCCTGGTGGCTTCGCACTCTCCCGATCTCGGGGTGCGTATATGCCTAGCCGGAAAACGGCCCTTCGTTAAGGCGGAGGAATTCTAACATTCCCACAGGTCATCGAGTGGTTGACCAGTTTCACGCTATATCATGACAGTCAGTTTTCGGCTTTCTCTACTGAGGTGCTCATCCGGATGAACCAGGGCACAATCATAGTAGTTCTCCTGGTGCCACCTTAGCCGGTAAAGTGGAACGTAAGGCACCAAAACACAGGAGCCGGGCAAACCCAACATTTGACTAAAGACAATGATTCGGAGCTGATGCATATAGGGCCAAACTCGCGACGCCGAACACTCCCTAAGGTATTCGGTCTTTGTGGTATAAACCGGGCCTAAATAATGGCCTTTGTAAGAAGCCCCTTGTGTCCAGGTACGTGCATTGTTCTGGCGTGGCCACATGCCAAGACGTCAGCATCCTTCACAACGGTGGATATGTATCAACAAGAGATAGTAAAAAAGGTTTACGCAGGGTCTTAATCTAAAAATAATCCTTTGAGCGGGTCCCTGCTGCACGTCTGCGCCTGTGTCTCCGTTGTGCCATATCCTGGACGGGTGTAGCACGATGATCGTCTGTAAAAGAGAGGAAGTTAAGTGAAAGAGTTGTCGTGCAAAAAGATAGTTTTTAAAGAAACCATGTATAATTGAAGATGATAAGAAATTGCCACTTGTCTACGCGCATTGAGCCCCTTGTATTGATGAATAGGGGTGTGATCACTTATTCGGTGTAAATAGCGGCGCCGGACTCGATCGCTGGTCCAAACGTCTTTAATGTTCGGCTGCCAAGGCAGCCTCACTCTCTTCGGCGCGCAGAGAGCGCTTGATATCTCCGTGCACTGTAATGATGCCACGTGGACCGGGCATCTTGAGTGTGAGGGAGGCGTAGTGTGGTATTGAATTAAAGCGAGCGAAAGCTTCGCGTCCTAGCAGTGCTTGATAGCCACTTTGAAACGGAGCGATGTGGAAAGTTAAATGCTCGCGACGGAAGTTATCGGGGGAGCCGAATATAACTTGTAGTAGGAGGGAGCCCGTACAACGAGCCCCTGGGCCTGGCATTACTCCTTTAAAGGTAGTATTGCTATGGCGAATTTGTGTTGGGTCTAAACCCATCCCGCGGATTGTATCCTGGTATATTAGGTTTAGGCTACTGCCGCCGTCCATCAAGACTCGTGTGAAGTGATATTCGCCAATTACTGGGTCTAATACCAAGGCAGCCCATCCTGCGTGTCGGATACTTGCTGAGTAATCACGATGGTCGAAAGTGATCGGTTGAGACGACCATTGGCAGGACTTCGAGGTGACAGGCACTTGGGTATATTTTCCTGGGGGTGCCGCATTGTTTTTTCCCTTGATCATGTGTAGTACGTTTACTGTTTTGACTTCTGGTGGGAATTTCTTTTGTTCCCCCGTGTCTTACTTGGGGGGCTCGTCCTTGTCTTCACTTGGTGTGTCCTCCCCTTTGTGTACGGCGTTGAGCTTGCCGGACTGCTTGAAGACCCAACATTCTCTGTGGGTATGATTAGCAGGTTTACCCGGGGTACTGTGGATCTGACATACTTGGTCCAAAATTTTGTTGAGGCTGGACAGTTCATCCCTGGTGCCTTTAGTGGGCGGCTTTTGACCTGGCCGGGAGCTTTTGAATCCGGCGTTTACTGCCGTGCCCTTCGTGCTGTCTTCTTTATTCTGGCATTTGTTATTGCTGTTGCGCCGTGATTTCTCGTTTCCATCTCTAACTTCCGATGTACTGGGGTCACTGGTGCTGCATCTGGCTAGCCAGCTGTCCTCACCCGCGCAAAAGCGGGTCATGAGGTTTGTTAAAGCGGCCATCGTTCACGGCTTATTTTGGCCGAGGTGTCTGGCGAGCCATTCGTCACGGACGCTATGCTTGAAAGCCGCTAAGGCTTCGGTGTCCGGACAGTCGATAATCTGGTTCTTTTTAGTAAGAAACCTATTCCAAAGCTTTCGGGCTGACTCTCCAGGCTGCTGAGTTATATGGCTCAGATCATCCGCATCCGGAGGTCGGACATAAGTCCCTTGAAAATTTGCCCGAAAGGCGTCTTCGAGCTCTTCCCAACTTCCAATGGAGCTTTGGGGAGGCCTTTGAGCCAGTGACGAGCTGGCCCTTTGAGCTTGAGGGGTAAGTATTTGATTGCGTGGAGATCATCTCCTCGAGCCATATGGATATGAAGGATATAGTCCTCAATCCAAACCCCAGGGTCTGTTGTTCCGTCGTATGCCTCTATGTTTACGGATTTGAATCCCTCGAGAAATTCATGGTCCAGCACCTCATCGGTGAAACACAGGGGGTGTGCGGCACCCCTGTAGCTGGGCGTGCCGCGTTGTTCGGATACTTGTTGTGTTGCATTGTATGCTGGGGGCGCTTGCGTGGTCCATAGATGGATCTTGTTGCGCCGTCCTTTGGGTACGAACCCTCGCCTGGGTCGCGTGTTGTATTGTGAGCAGCGTTGTATGCCGCTCTGTGTTGGTAGAGGCGTCGTCTATCCGACCAGGTGGCTGCTTTGATATTTGGTTGTGGGGGGTCTGCGGCCTCCTCATCGAATTCGGGTAGCAGCTTCCGCTTTGGGTAGCTCTTGGAGGGGCGATTGTCGCCGTACCTCGCTGCTGTGTTGAGTATTTTGCTCCATCTAATGTGGAGTGTGTCTTGCGCAGCCTTGAGCCTTTGCTTCTGTTTTTTCAGACTCCTCGCGGTGGCAACAAGCCTTTTACGGGCAGTCTGCTGCTCCGGGTGTCTGTCCGGCGTTATGTCGTCCAGACCATTATCCTTGACAGGATTTGTTTGTTCGGTTTGGTTATCCGGATTGTCGTTGTCCGGCAGTGGTTTGCCCTGCTCCAATGCTGGGTCTGTGTGATCGCTATTTCTGTCGAGGCGGGATTTGGGGCGGCACTTGCGTCGCCGCTTTGACTGCTTTTCGAGGGAACAAGCCTTCGGTTCGTCCTTCCGCTCCTCGTCGTCATCTTTTGGTGCGTCCACCATGTATACGTCATATGACGAGGTGGCGTTCCAGGGCCCAATAGGCGCTGGTTCTTCACCGTCTCCTTCATCGGCGTCCATACCGTCGATGTCTTCTGAGCCGAAGTCGAGCATGTCGGTTAAATCGTCGACAGTGGCTACAAAGTGGGTGGTGGGTGGGCTTTGAATTTCTTCATCGTCCGAATTCCCTCCTTGCTGGCCACAATCCGGCCAGGGCTTTCCTGATAAAGAGAGACTTCAGTGACTTCAGAATATCGCCAAAAGGCGAGTGCTGAAAGATGTCCGTGGCAGTAAACTCCACGATCGGCGCCGAATCGGATTCGATTGGCCGGGGCGCGGAGGGCTCGGAGTCCGGAAAGGGGTCCGGCTCCTTGGAGTCATGAGTCTCGCGGAGTGCGGGGCTGATGTTCGGCTCAATCACCGTTGGGATCGCAACCCTCGAGGTGGCGTCCAACCGCCCATCCTCGATCGGCGTAGTTGGCTCCGAATTAAGGATCGGAGCCGATGCGGGTGCGGCCTCCAGGGCACTGTTCAGCGGCAGAGCTGGATCATGCTCGTCGGGACAGTACGGCATGCTCGGCAGTGGCTCGAATCTGCCGAGGATCAAGTCCCTGCGGATGTCAGCCATGTAGTTTAAACTTCCAAATCTGACCTGACGGGCAGGGGCATAGCTTTCGATCTGCTCCAGGTGGCCAAGTGAATTGTGTCGGATTTCAGGTTCCGGCAGACCCTTGAGGTTCGAACACTGGGGTGCGCGCGGAGATCTCGCTTCCTACCTACCTGCACCCCTCTACCTTGCTAAGATCTAAGCTATGGAAAGAACAACACAAGGGACACAGGGTTTATACTGGTTCGGGCCACCGTTGTGGTGTAATACCCTACTCCAGTTTGTGGCGTGGTGGATTGCCTCTTGGGCTGATGATGATGAATGATACAAGGAAGAATAGCCTCGCGAGGGTCTGTTCTTGGCTGGGGCGATAAACTGCTGGGAGGAGTTCAACCACCCTTCTCTCTCTCTCTCTGATCGAACCCCCTCTCCTCTGTGGGTGGCTGGTCCTATTTATAGAGGCCCTGGTCCTCTTCCCAAATATCGAGCGGGAAGGGAGCCAACAATGGCGGGCTAATTTGAAGGGGGATAGCTAGTACTCGCTACCTTGACAAAAGTAGTTTTCGCCTGCACAAAGCTCTGGTGGTGACGCCGTCCTGGGCTCCACGATGACCTCCATCTTGCAGTCTTCCTGGTCGTGGTCTCGTTGCACCGAAATGGCAACCTTTGCCTGATGCCTCGGTACTCCGCGGCTGCGCTTGCCCCCTTTGCACCAAAGAGGAAAGGAGGACACTGCGCGGGCTGGCACCCGCTTGGCGCCCTCGGTTGTCATGGCTTGCGTCATGGGCACCTCGTGAGGTACCCCGCCTTGATCTCTCCGCCTCCTCGCGAGCCAGCCTGATGAGGCCATGCCTGAGGAAGCTCCATGTCGTCCGCCCCGCGAGGCTTGGCCCCTCGCGAGGGTCTTGGGTCTGTGTTGATGAATATGGGCCGTGCTGGGCCCCCCCTTGAGCCACGCCGCAGGCCGCAGGCAGGCAAGTCTGGGGACCCCCGTTCCCAGAATGCCGACAGTAGCCCCCGGGCCCAAGGCGCGCCCGGACTTGGCCGTGCAGGGAGGCGGAAGGGCAAGAAGCGCCGCAGGCTCTAACAGCCTGCGGCCTTGGGCGCCGCGTGGCGGTTGATTGGACGTGGGCGGCACTGTTCCCCCACGCCCTCCTTATTTTGCGCCATGCTAGGCGGACCCGTAGTCGTACACAGCCGTTCCCCTTTCTGTTGCTCGAGCGCCCTCTGTCCTTCCTCCGCTCGAACTCTGGTTTCTGTTTTCAACCCAATCTTGAACCTTCCCCCCCCTTCCCATCGCCATGGCTCCGACGAAGAAGGGAAGAGGGAAGAAACCCGTGTCTCCGCCTTGCCCGCCGCCATTGGCGGCCCCCGCCGAGGGCTTGGGCAAGGTCAGCTCGGCTCTGGCCACCATCTTGAACGAATGCGGGAGGACGATGGCCTGGCCCGCGTCCCACTTCTCCATCGACAGGATAGTCACCGAGGTCCCGTATTTTGCCGACGCCCTATGGGCGGGTCTGGTTCCTCCCTTTTCTGATTTCTTCAATGTCGTGCTTTCCCACTATCAGATCCACATGATGCATCTGGGTCCTAAATCCATCACTCTCCTTTTGGTCTTCGCCTTTGTTTGCAAGGCTATGATGGGCATCCTTCCTTCGGTTGCCTTGCTGCGCCACTTCTTCTCGCTGCGCCTTGTTGACCCTACCCAATGCTGGGCGTGTGTGAGCTTCGTTGCCGCGTCTGAGACGGCGGCCTCTGGGATTGATTTCAAGCTCCCTCTGCCCGCGGCTGGGTTCTGCGAGCGGTGTCCGTATGTGGATGTTGGGGTGCCCAGCCCCCTGCTGTCGGAGCCAACTTCGCCTGCTGTCCCCAATTCGGGCTGGGGCCAGGAGACGCTTGAGAGCCCCCGGCTCGTCTTCGTCTGGCACCGCTTCGCGTTCTTGAGGTCGCTGGGCGTGACAGCGCCCAAGGTGGTGAAGGAGTTCCTGCTACGCCACGTTGCTCCTCTCCAACGCCACTCTCGCCGGATGTGGGCCTTCAGCGGGCGTGATGATCGTATGAGGCTCCAGGAAGAGGACCTGACGCCTGAAGTGCTGAGGACGACGCTCTTGACCCTGACGGGGGACCCCAACCCTGGCAGCATCCGGCAGGGAGGGACCTTGCTGTACCTCTGCCAGAGCAGGGGCGATTTTGTGAGGCAGATGCCTATCTTCGATGAGTGGGGGCCGTGCCCCGCCGGCCTCCAGGGGCCTCGTGAGAACCCAGTGGTGGTGACTGCCCTTCCAGTCGGCCAAGGCGACTCTTCCTCAAGTGGCGGAGCAGGGAGGCATGAGGCGCCAGAGGCCGAGGGGGCTCCCGATGGAGTGACAGCACCGGGCGATGCTCATGAGGAAGCAGTTATTGGGGCACATGCCGCTGAGGCTGAGGGTGACAAGCAGCTGCCCTCTGCCCCTACGACCGAGGCCCCTGAGGCTCCAGCGGCTTCTCTTAGCGAGGTGATTGGCAGCGCACATCAGGCAGGCGCCCCTGACGCAGATCGCCTTGATGCTCCATCTTCGTCGCAGGTTGATCCCTGCGCCCAACTCTTAGGCCGCTTCCGCGTGGACTTTGAGGCCCTCCGGAAGAGAAGGGAGGCCCTGGACGACGATTACCCTTGTCGCCTGCTGAAGCGTAGGAGGTACTTCGCCACTAATGAGTAAGCCTTCTCCTTTCCCAGCTCCCGATCCTTCTGTTGCTCTTACTGACCCTTGCTCCACAAGCCCCTTCCAGCCGAGCTAGCGGAGACGGCTGAGGAGCCGTCCCCCTTGGCTTCGCCCCCTCCACCGTCCTCAAGCGCTCCAAGCAGTGGAGCCCTTGTGGTGAGGGCGATCGACGAGGCGAACTGTCCCGAGGCGTATCGTGGCCCTGCGCACCTCGCGATCCTTCGTGGGCCTTCTCGTGGCATAGCCAGCCTGCCGTGGGCTTCTCGCCTGGTCGTGGACCGCGATTGGCTGAGGCGCTTCCTGCGCTCTTCACCTGGGGACGGGCTGGCCCCAGGCCGGGCTTCTGACACGGCATGCCTGGCCGTCGCGAGGGTGCCAGCCCCCAGCCCGGAGGGGGAGTGCTGACTCGTGGCCCCCGGCGCTTGCTTGGGGCAGATGATGGTGTGGAAGACGTGCTCGAGCGCGCTCGGGAGTGTCGCGCTCTCCGCCAAGGATTCCTTCGAAGGGCGGCTGACGCGGTAAGCCTGATTGGAGAGGAGCTTGCCGATGAAGACGCGCACCTTGAGGCCGAGGGCCTGCGCCTGGCTGCAGAGAGGCGCGAGCTGGAGGGCGCCATCGCCCTTGCGCGCCGTCAGCGCGATCTTGACAACGCAGAGGCCAAGGCATCGCTGGTGGCCTCTCGGGAGGCCCGATCTTGGGCCGTTGAGGAGGCTCGGGAAGCTGACCGGCGGCGAACGGCGGCGGAGGAGCGGGCTCGGGAGCTCCTGGCCTGGTGCCACTCACTGGAGGAGCAGGTGGATCTGCGCGAGGCAGCCCTCGCGTCGATGAAGGTGGCCTCCGGCGACTCAGCAGAGCTCCAGAAGCGTGAGGAGGCGCTGACGCTGGAAGCCGCCGAACATACCCGTGAGTACGAGCGTCTGGAGACGAGGGAGCGCTTGGTGACGCAGGCGGAGGATGATGTCGCTGCACAGGAAGCCCGCGTCCTGGAGGAGGTCGGACGTCGAGTGGCGATGGCGCATTTGAACCTCGAGCACGAGTTCGAAGAGAAGCTGGGGTTGATCCGGGCCGAAGCTGAAGGCAGGACTGCTGCCTTGAGGGCCAAGCTGGAGGAGGCGACGCGGCGGGCCGACGCTTTCCGGGCCGCTCTTGAGGTGGCGCAAAGTGAGTTAACCGCCTCCTAGGCCGAGGTGCTCCTTCTCCGCCAGCGGGTGGAGGAGGCTGAGGTCGTCGCGGGCCAGAACACGGACGAGATACGTCAGCGGCGGATCCTGGAGCATGAGCATGGCCCCATGCTCACCACGCTCCGGGAGAGAGCCAATACAGCCTTGGGCAACATCTGCGAGGCGGCTGTTGGCGAGCCGCACGCAGTCTACTATGCTGGCAATCTTCAGTTCTTCACTGACGTGGTGACGTAGCTGGAGGCGCGGTCGGTCAGGGCTGACAGGTTGGTGGAGGAGAGGAGCCACGCCCTACTTGGGCGCGCCTTTTCTCGCGTCTTCAGCCACCTCCGGAACATGGATCCCCACTTTGATTTTGACGCCGCCATCGCCCCAGTCCCCCAGGCCGTCCGAGGCGATCTGGCGCACTGGGTGGAAGACAATGTGGATGCTCTTATCAGGGCCTTCGCTTCATACAACGATGACGTGATCGTGGCGGCCGACGAGGGCGGCGTGGTGAACGGCCCTGACGCCGCTGGCGGCGACACGGACAGCGATGGCGAGTTCAGCGATGCCAGCAACGGCTCGGGTGGTGCTCCTGAGAACGCATTGGGGGATTTATCCGACTGATTGTGCATCGTTCCTACTTCCTTACCCTACATGAATAGAACTCAGGTTTTGGCCTGATGGCAGTGAGAGCATTTTGGAGGGGGAGCCCCTTATGTAAAACTTGTGTTCATCGTATTAGTAGATGCTACATTGCCCATGCGCCCGCGCCAAGTGGTTGGCCTAAGCGACGCGCTGGTCGGCTAGTTTACCTTTGTCCCGTGCTGGCCCTGAGGCAGCCTGTGGGAGGTTGTGGTGTCTCAAGTGTTCCCTGATTGGGTTCGTAGGATCTGCAGTAAAACGCCCTCCTGAGAGGACACGTCGGCGGCAGTCTGGGCTGCGCGCAAGCTAGGCCTGACCCGGCTCGCGAGGGGAGGCAGCTGAGGCGAAGTGGTAACCAAAATGCGACAAATTTCTCAGACGAGACTAAGCACCCCTTCCCCGAACACACGCAAATCTCAAATTCGAATCCAACTTGAATCCAGCAGGGGAAAGCGACAACCAAAGGGAAAAGCAACGAAAACAAAAAAAGGCCGCGTCCGGCACCTAGTCTAGTCTTGGACGTCTTCTCACCAGCGCGGAGCTAAGTGCTGCCACTGGGCGTGGGAGGGAGCCCCAGGGCCTGAGGCCGGCACCCCTGAGACTCTGGGGCGTGTACAGCCCCACTCATTATTACGTGAGAGTGTCACGGGGCAGCGAGCTTCACAGGCGCTGGGCCTTCTTCACAGGTACTGGCCTTGCTTCATATCGCCAGATGAGGGCCCCGCCTTGCACCACACTCTAGTGCCATCAACGACGACCGGAAACCAGGACGCCGCTGATGGGGTAGAGCGGTCGCCAGCGGTTCCCCCGATGACCACGGGTCCTCCGCCGGGGGCAGGCCCTGAGGCACCTCCCCAGCGGAGGGCCTACCTCCTGAGAACACCTTGCTCCGAACGCCGCGGTGGTGATGTCGGATCCCGACCCCTCTCCTGCAGCCCCCTGCGCCCTCCTCCCGAGGGGTAGGAGACTGTGGGAGCGGGACAGCTGCTCGCTGTGGCGACCTGCACCTCCTGCGATCCATGGTTAGCGTATGCCTGCTCCTGAAGAATTAGCGGTACCCGATAATCGTTGCCTCCAGCGTGGCCAGTGGGACCGTCCCGGGGCTCCCGGAAAGGTTCAGCTTCTGGCGCCTCGTCCCCCCAGCTTGGGCTGAGGAGCGAGCCTTGTTCGCTCTCATGAGGGTATCCTTGGTCCATCATGAGGGGCACATATTCCTCTGGCGCCGCCATCCCGAAGGCCACGCCGTAGTGCCCCGCGTGCCACGTGGTCCTGCCTGACGCGCCCACTGTGAGGTGGCAGCGCGGCTGTCCACTGGGGCCGCGGGTCATGCCGAGTCCTTCTTCTTCGCGGACCGGGAGCGGGGGCAGCGCCACCACCGGTCCGGTGCTGACAGCTTCGCTGGCGCTGGGGTAGCCTTGGAGCCCGCGGGCACGCGCGGAGCCCCCGCGCGGGCCGCCCTGGGCTTGAGATGGGAGCTGGGTGCAGAAGGGGTGAGCCCCCGAGGCGGCGAAGCCCAGAAGCTCCGCCACCCGCTCCAACAGCACGTCGCGGCCGCCCTCCAGCAGTCTGCACTGCAGCAGCTCTCGGGCCATCGTGAGCGCGGCCCTCGAGTTCGCCTGCTCCCGGCGGGTGTACGATGTCGTGGTCGCGGCGTGATTGGAGGCCCTTGCTGCCGACCGCGCCTGCCGTGGTGTGGGAGCTGTCGAAGCCTGTCCGCGTCGCCCGCGGCCCGCAGCGCCCTGCTGACCGCGAGCTGCCTGGGGCACGGGGTCGCCCGAGGCGAGCGGTCCTGTGCGGGCGGGCCACGCCGCCCATGGATCTGGGTTGCCCGCCTGGTCGCCGGACATGATGATGACGACGGGACGGGGCACGAAGCGGTAGAAGGTGAATTCCGGCGCACCCCTACCTGGCGCACCAAATGTCGGATTTCGGGTTCCGGCAGACCCTTGAGGTTCGAACACTGGGGTGCGTGCGGAGATCTCGCTTCCTACCTACCTGCACCCCTCCGCCTCGCTAAGATCTAAGCTATGGAAAGAACAACACAAGGGACACAGGGTTTATACTGGTTCGGGCCACCGTTGTGGTGTAATACCCTACTCCAGTTTGTGGCGTGGTGGATTGCCTCTTGGGCTGATGATGATGAATGATACAAGGAAGAACAGCCTCGTGAGGGTCTGTTCTTGGCTGGGGCGATGAACTGTTGGGAGGAGTTCAACCACCCTTCTCTCTCTCTCTCTCTCTCTCTCTGATCGAACCCCCTCTCCTCTGTGGGTGGCTGGTCCTATTTATAGATGCCCTGGTCCTCTTCCCAAATATCGAGCAGGAAGGGAGCCAACAATGGCGGGCTAATTTGAAGGGGGACAGCTAGTACTCGCTACCCTGACAAAAGTAGTCTTCGCCTGCACAAAGCTCTGGTGGTGACGCCGTCCTGGGCTCCACGATGACCTCCGTCTTGCAGTCTTCCTGGTCCTGGTCTCGTTGCACCCAAATGGCAACCTTTGCCTGATGCCTCGGTACTCCGCGGCTGCGCTTGCCCCCTTTGCACCAAAGAGAAAAGGAGGACACTGCGTGGGCTGGCACCCGCCTGGCGCCCTCGGTCGTCATGGCTTGCGTCACGGGCACCTCGTGAGGTACCCCGCCTTGATCTCTCCGCCTCCTCGCGAGCCAGCCTGATGAGGTTGTGCCTGAGGAAGCTCCGTGTCGTCCGCCCCACGAGGCTTGGCCCCTCGCGAGGGTCTTGGGTCTGTGTTGATGAAGATGGGCCGTGCTGGGCCCCCCTTGAGCCACGCCTCAGGCCGCAGGCAGGCAAGTCTGGGGACCCCCGTTCCCAGAATGCTGACAAATTGGCCCGCAGTGCGAAGCCGCCGAAGACGAAGATCTGTCCGGGGAGGAAGGTCTCACCCTGGACTGCATCGCTATCGATGATCGTAGGAGCCATCGAGCCTGACGGCGACGACACAGAGGAACTCTCAATGAAAGCACCAATGTCGGTGTCAAAACCGGTGGATCTCGGGTAGGGGGTCCCGAACTGTGCGTCTAGGCCGGATGGTAACAGGAGGCAAGGGACACGAAGTTTTACCCAGGTTCGGGCCCTCTCGATGGAGGTAAAACCCTACGTCCTGCTTGATTAATATTGATGATATGGGTAGTACAAGAGTAGATCTACCACGAGATCAGAGAGGCTAAACCCTAGAAGCTAGCCTATGGTATGATTGTTGATGTGTATGTTGTCCTACGGACTAAAACCCTCCGGTTTATATAGACACCGGATAGGGTTAGGGTTACATAGAGTCGGTTACAATGGTAGGAGATCTGAATATCCGTATCGCCAAGCTTGCCTTCCACGCCAAGGAAAGTCCCTCCCGGACACGGGACGGAGTCTTCAATCTTGTATCTTCATAGTCCAGGAGTCCGGCTGAAGGTATAGTTCGGCTATCCGAACACCCCCTAATCCAGGACTCCCTCAGTGGTAAACTAACAAGCAAAGACTCAAATCATACAAGACGCTCCAAGCAAAACACATATCATGTGGCGAATAAAAATATAGCTCCAAGTAAAGTTACCGATAGAAGTAGACGAAAGAGGGGATGCCTACCGGGGCATCCCCAAGCTTTGGCTTTTAGGTGTCCTTAGATTATCTTGGGGGTGCCATGGGCATCCCCAAGCTTAGGCTCTTTGTCGGTGTCAAAACCGGCGGATCTCGGGTAGGGGGTCCCGAACTGTGCGTCTAGGCGGATGGTAATAGGAGACGGGGGACATGATGTTTTTACCCAGGTTCGGGCCCTCTCGATGGAGGTAAAACCCTACTCCTGCTTGATTGATCTTGATGATATGAGTATTACAAGAGTTGATCTACCACGAGATCGAAGAGGCTAAACCCTAGAAGCTAGCCTATGGTATGATTGTTGTTGTTGGTCCTACGGACTAAACCCTCCGGTTTATATAGATACCGGAGGGGGCTAGGGTTACACAGAGTCGGTTACAAGGAAGGAGATCTACATATCCGTATTGCCAAGCTTGCCTTCAACGCCAAGGAGAGTCCCATCCGGACACGAGACGAAGTCTTCAATCTTGTATCTTCATAGTCCAACAGTCCGGCCAAAGGATATAATCCGGCTGTCCGGATACCCCCTAATCTAGGACTCCCTCAGTAGCCCCTGAACCAGGCTTCAATGACGATGAGTCCGGTGCGCAGATTGTCTTCGGCATTGCAAGGCGGGTTCCTCCTCCGAATACTTCATGGAAGATTTTGAACACGAGGATCGTGTCTGGCTCTGCAAAACAAGTTCCACATACCACCGTAGAGAGAATATTATTTCCACAAATCTAATCTGCTGACGTATCCCGTAGTGCGGCATCACGCCACAGCCAGGTCTTTATTCGAATCATTTTTCATATCCCATCTCAGCGTGTTTCGCGAGGCGGTTTCCTTGGCACGTCTTGTCGAAGCAGAGATCGTGTCCCCTTTATCATGGGATTCTCATCAATACGGACGTGGGTAACCCAACCATGCCTATGGGTAGGACTCCTAGATCTTAGGCAAGTCCCAAACGACCACGAGGAGGATGCTTGATATTCACCCTCTTTATAAAGGGGACAAGGCTTTTTCTTTTTTCCTCTCATGCTTAATCAAATCCTTCCCCCGCCTCGAGTTCTAACACCCAAAACTCAGGCCAGGTGCTTCAGACCTTCAACTATGTCCGGATCCAACCTTCAAGGTCGGTGGATGCCTTCCTCCGTCACGGAGGAGGACATCAAGAAGTTGAGAGGGGCCAGATATCTGACCGCCGAAATTTCGCATCGGCTGCCTGCCCGAGGGCAGGTCGTCCCTACTCCCGAACCCAACGAGAGCGTCGTGTTCGTCTCCCACTTCCTCCGAGGACTAGGCCTCGCTCTGGATCCCTTTGTTAGGGGTCTTATGTTCTATTATGGGCTAGATTTTCACGATCTGGCCCCAGATTCCCTTCTTCACATCTCGACATTTATTGTCGTATGTGAGGCCTTCCTCCGCATTACCCCTCACTTCGGCTTGTGGCTCAAGACCTTCGATGTGAAGCCAAAGATGATCGAGGGGCAGCACGCAGCGTGCGGAGGTGCTTTAATAAGCAAAATCGCTGGCGCTCCATGGCCTGAGGGTTGCTTCCCAGAGGTGTCCGGATTGTGGCAGCGGGAGTGGTTTTACATCACAGCTCCCCGAAGTGCCAAGTGGGTAGCTGCCCCCACCTTTCGCTCAGGCCCCCACCACAACTGATGTCATGGATCAGCAGGGGGCTGAGCTGGGGTCCAGCCAAGGACGTGCCAATACTGCAAAGCCGTATCCGAGATCTCTTTGAGAGAGATTTCAGTCTGGTTATGGTAGTGCAAGTTATGCTAGTTTGTCAAATCCAGCCTTGCAAACGCCGGCCCCTTCGCATGTGGGAATTCAACCCGGAAGGACCGCGAGCTATTCAACATTTCCTCGGCATGACGCACGAAGAGATGTACAAATTGTTCTTCGGACCACAAATAATGTGTCCGGACATCACTGAGGATGCAGGTCTGAGCTGCAATCGCCTGGATACCCAAGTATGTAGCCCCGCATCCGAACACACTGTCCGTTTATTTATCGCAACGTTGCCCTAAAAAAGCCGCTCTTTGACCAGGATTGGATAGCGAAGGCAAAGTTGATCAGGTGTCCGACCCCCCTCCCTGAGACCTCACCAAATCCCGTGATAACGAGGATGCTGGAGATCGCGCCTTATCAAGCGCCCTGAGGAGAAGATAAAGGGGGGAACAAGGAGGCTAGCGGCTCCGTGAAGGAGGTTAGCCGGGGAGGAGGAACTGAAACTTCCTCTCCCTAGGGAAGGAAGAGAACCGCCTCTGAGGACCCGGAGACAATGGTCTCCAAACGGGGGAAGAAATCTCCGCCGGAGGGTCCTGCCCTGGGGGATACCCTCGCCGCACTATGCCCTCAAGGGGATCATCCCTCCACCGAACTGTAAGTAAAAGGGTACTTAATAATGAAAATATCTCGCTTTACTTCTAAGGAAAGTAATCGAAGCATTTATCTTGCAGTTCGGATCTTAGCCCTTCTCAGCAGAGCTCGTCTTCAGGGGATCTTTTTCCAGAGATGATGGAGAGCGAAACGCCTCCCCCTGCCACACCGCCTCACGAGGCGGGCGACCCCGAGGTGTCGTCGCGGAGGGTTTCTCCTGATCCGGCAAGGCCAGAAGGTAATCCTATGGCCACCCGAAGCCCTCAGTATCCGGCTCTTGAAGAGAGCAATCAAAAGGGTCTGGCACCGTCTGGTGTGCGGTCGGACGTACCGAGGGATCTGCTAGAGCAAGCGGCTATCTCAGAAGAGCACCACACGTTGATGGGTGCTACGTCTTGAGCTTGCGTTGGTTTTCCCCGAAGAGGAAGGGATGATGCAGCAGAGTAGCGTAAGTATTTCCCTCAGTTTTTGAGAACCAAGGTATCAATCTAGTAGGAGCCCACGCTCAAGTCCCTCGTACTTGCACAAAGTGATAGCTACTCGCAACCAACACAATTAGGGGTTGTCAAGCCCTTCACGGTCACTTACGAGAGTGAGATCTGATAGATAGAATATTTTTGGTATTTTTGATATAAAGATGCAAAGTAAAAAGTAAAGGCAAAGTAAATAGCAAAACAATATAAAAGTGATGGAGATTGATATGATGAGAATAGACCCGGGGGCCATAGGTTTCACTAGTGGCTTCTCTCAAGAGCATAAGTATTCTACGGTGGGTGAACAAATTACTGTTGAATAATTGATAGAATTGTGCATAATTATGAGAATATCTAGGCATGATCATGTATATAGGCATCACGTCCGTGACAAGTAGATCGAAACGATTCTGCATCTACTACTATTACTCCACTCATCGACCGCTATCCAGCATGCATCTAGAGTATTAAGTTAAAAACAGAGTAACGCCTTAAGCAAGATGACATGATGTAGAGAGATAAATTCATGCAATATGAAATAAACCCCATCTTGTTATCCTCGATGGCAACGATACAATACGTGCCTTGCTGCCCCTTCTGTCACTAGGTAAGGACACCGCAAGATCGAACCCAAAGCTAAGCACTTCTCCCATGGCAAGAACTACCAATCTAGTTGGCCAAACCAAACGGATAATTCAAAGAGACTTGCAAAGATAACCAATCATGCATAAAATAATTCAGAGAAGATTCAAATATTATTCATAGATGGACTTGATCATAAACCCACAATTCATCGGCCTCAACAAACACACCGCAAAAAGAAGATTACATCGAATAGATCTCCACAAGAGAGGGGGAGAACTTTGTATTGAGATTCAAAGAGAGATAAGAAGCCATCTAGCTGCTAACTATGGACCCGAAGGTCTGAGGTAAACTACTCACACTTCATCGGAGGGGCTAGGATGATGTAGAAGCCCTCCGTGATGACGGCCCTCTTCCGGCGGAGCTCCGGAACAGGCCCCAAGATGGGATCTCGTGGATACAGAAAGTTGCGGCGGTGGAATTAGGTTTTTGGCTCCTGTTCTGATCGTTTGAGGGTACGTGTGTATATATATAGGAGGAAGAAGTACGTCAGTGGAGCACCAAGGGGCCCATGAGGCAGGGGGGCTCGCCCTAGGGGGGGGGGGCGCCCCCACCCTCGTGACCACCTGTTTTATCCCTTGCAGTAGGGTCCAAGTCTCCTGGATCACGTTCGGTGAGAAAATCACGTTTCCGAAGATTTTATTCCGTTTGGACTCCGTTTGATATTCCGTTTATTCGAAACACCGAAATAGGCAAAATACAACAATTCTGGGCTGGCCCTCCGGTTAATAGGTTAGTCCCAAAAAAAATATAAAAAAGTGGAAAATAAAGCCCAATATAGTCCAAAACAGTAGATAATATAGCATGGAGCAATCAAAAATTATAGATACGTTGGAGACGTATCAATGGGTACGGTGATTGAAAGGATTTCGTCCGCCGAAAGCAGGTTGCATGAAGCCTTTATGAGTCTACTGACGGGTTTTGAGGTACACGAAATGATGTACATTGTTGACAGTACCGCACATTTTTAGATGTGCCCTGTGTAGATAGTAGCCCCTGTGACTCTGGTTGTCGTCGAAAACGGCGGCAAACAGAGGATCACAGTCCCAGGTAATAACCATACCGCCTTTCTGTGCAGGTGGTTGAAGCTCCGGTGGCTAGCCGGACTAGTGGGTTTGCTGAACTAAGGCGGCAACTAGATGTGGCAGATGCCGACATCGTGCTTGTTAACAAGCGGCTTGACGAGGCATAGGGTAGGTGATTTTTCTGGTGATTGTCACATAATAAGAGCAGCATGATGCCAATATCTTTAATATATTGTGACTGCAGATGGAGCTGCCACCGTGGAGACCCTTCGGGCGGAGCTTGCCCGAGCCAAGGAGCAAGCAAGGAGTAGCAATGCAGTCGCTTTAAAGGCGGCCGAAGAGTTAAGGGCCGAACAGGCCGCGCATTGCGAGATCAAAGAAAAAATAGCCAAGATGGCTATAGAGTTAAAAGATGCTGCTGGCCGTTACCAGCTTCTTGAAGAAGAAAACCGGGCGAAGGCGACGGACTTGGAAAAGGCCCGGGTGGCTGCCAAGGGAGCCCGCTCCAAACTTAGAGCAACGAAGGAGGAGCTGCATCAAGCTGCAGATATTGTATCTGGGAAGCCCTTCTTATTGCAGACTAAGTTTGGGGATCCGAAGTATGCACCTCTGGACCGGCTATGGAGTTCTGTGGACGCCTACGTGGATTTGGCTGCAAGTGCTGCTGATGCGGCCGAGTACTTCAAGGATCGGAAAGATCACGAAGTGGAAAAATTGTTTTGGTCACAGTTTCATGCTCCAGCCCGTCCGTTGCTGTTGAATGAGCAAATGGCCGAGTGGGCCGAGCTCCATAGATTATCCGGACTTGCCATGAGGTCCGTTGTGGATCATCTGTGGCCGAGAGGGCCAAGGCCGAATATCTACTTTAGCTTAGTGCAACAATTCCTTGGTGCTGTGCCACACATCGATGCTGTAAAGAGGTCGGCGTGCATAGAAGGCTCGCGGATGGCCCTTGCCCGTGTCAAAACATATTGGGCAGAGATGGATGCCACCACTGTTGCGGCACAGGGTTCGGCCATAGGCCGAGTGGCTGCCGAGCACTACTTTGAAGAAGTTCTTGAAGGTGCTCGTTCGATAGAGGCTCAGTGCTCGAAGAATATTATGTTTGAGTGACATGTATTCCCATTGTAAAAACAATGTTTTATTGAGTTTATCAAGGCTGTATTTATACTTTTGCCCGAAAGTACTATGATGCCTCCTGTGCGGTCGTTTATGTATATATGTATATAACCTGAAAGACGGCAGTCGTCGGCTTCAGCCCCCACGCATATAATGCGGGGGTGCTCGCAGAAGACGCATGTTCACACTTGATCCAACGTCTTGGTCCATTAAGGAGGTGATAGCGCAGCGAACTAGGCAATCGGACTATAATGCTTTAACACTTTCACTTAGCCAGAGGAGTTTGACAGTGGGGCTACTATATAGCCCCTGGTGGCTCCGCGCTCATCCGAATTCGAAGCGCGTACATGCCCTGCCGGGAAACGACCCTTCGTTAAGGCGGAGGAATCCTGGAGATTCCGCTAGGTCATCGAGTGGTTGACCAGTCTCACGCTATATCATGACAGTCAGTTTTCGGCTTTCTCTACTGAGGTGCTCGTCCGGATGAACCAGGGCACAATCGCAGTAGTTCTCCTGGTGCCGCCTTAGCCGATAGAGCGGAACGTAAGGCAGCAAAACACAGGAGCCGGGCAAACCCAACATTTGACCAAAGACATGATTCGGAGCTGATGCATATAAGGCCAAACTCGTGATGCCGAACACTCCCTAAGGTATTCGGTCTTTATGATGTAAACCGGGCTAAACAGTGCCCTTTGTAATAAGCCCCTGGTGTCCAGGTACGTGCAATATCACATGCCAATACGTCAACATCCTTCTTAGTTGTACTGAGAATCTGGGGGATGTGTATCAACAAGAGACAGTAAAAAAGGTTTACGCAGGGTCTTAATCTAAAAAGAATCCTTGGAACAGGTCCCTGCTGCATGTCTGCGCCTGTGTCTCCATTGTGCCGTATCCTGGATGGGTGTAGCACGATGGTCATCTGTAAAAGAGAGGAACTTAGCTGAAAAGTTGTCATGCAAAAGGTAGGTTATACTAAATAAACCATGTACAACTCAAGATGAGTAAAGTTGAGCCTAATTGCCACTTGTTTACACGCGTTGAGCCCCTTGTATTGTTATAGGGGTATAGCCATCAAACCTGTATCAATTATGTATAGCTACGCCGGACTCGTCTAACCGTGTCCATGGTCATAGCGACCTGTCAGATGCTCTAGTTGGTGAGGTCGTCTAGTGTGCGGCTACCAAGGCAGCCGCACAGTCTTCCGCGCGCAAGGAGCGCTCAATATTTCCATTTACTATAATGATGCCACGTGGACCGGGCATCTTAAGCATGAGAGAAGCGTAATGCGGTATTGCGTTAAAGCGAGCGAAACTTCACGTCCGAGTAGTGCTTGATAGCCACTTTGGAACGAAGCGATGTGGAAGGTTAACTTTTTGCTGCGGAAGTTATCGGGAAAGCCGAATATAACCTCTAGTAGCAGGGAGCCCGTACAATGGGCTTCTGGGCCTGGCGTTACTCCTTTAAAGGTAGTATTGCTATGGCCGATTTTTGTTGGGTCTATCCCCATTTTGCGGACTGTGTCCTGACATATCAGGTTTAAACTACTCCGCCGTCCATCAGGACTCGTGTGAAGTGGTATCCGTCAATTATCGGGTCTAACACCAAGGCAGCCCATCCTGCATGCCGGATACTTGCCGAGTAATCCCGATGGTCAAAGGTGATCGGTTTGGACGACCAGTGGCAGAACTCCGCGGTGACAGGCCCTGGGGCATGTGTCTCTAGGAGTGCCGCTTTGTTTCTCCCCTTCATCACGTATAACACATTTACTATTTTGACTTCTGGTGGGAATTTCTTCTGTTCCCCAGTGCTTTGCTTGCGAGGCTCGTCCTCGTCTTCGCTTGGTGTATCCTGCCCCTTGTGTTCGGCGTTGAGTTTGCCGGATTGCTTGAAGACCCAACATTCTCTATGGGTATGATTTGCGGGTTTATCAGGGGTGCTATGGATCTGACATGGTTTGTCCAGAATCTTGTTCAGGCTGGACAGTTCATCTTTGTTGCCTTTATAGGGCAGCTTTTGCTGACCTGGCCGAGAGCTTCTGAATCCGGCGTTTACCGCCGTGCTCTTCGGGCTGTCTTCTTTATTCCGGCGCTTGTTTTTGCTACATCGTGGCTTCCCGTTTCCGTCCCTCACTTCAGATGTACTTGGGTCGCTGGTGCTGCATCGGGCTAACCAGCTGTCCTCGCCCGCGCAAAAGCGGGTCATGAGGCTTGTTAATGCTGCCATTGTTCTCGGCTTTTCTTGGCCGAGGTGTCTGGCAAGTCATTCGTCTCAAACGCTGTGCTTGAAAGCTGCTAAGGCTTCGGCGTCCGGACAGTCGACTATTTGGTTCTTTTTAGTGAGAAACCTGTTCCAAAGCTTTCGGGCTGACTCTCCGGGCTGTTGAGTTATATGACTTAAATCGTCTGCATCCGGTGGTCGGACATAGGTCCCTTGAAAATTTGCCCGAAAAGCGTCTTCGAGCTCTTCCCAGCTTCCAATGGAGTTTTCGGGGAGGCTTTTAAGCCAGTGCCGAGCTGGCCCTTTGAGCTTGAGGGGTAAGTACTTGATGGCGTGGAGATCGTCTCCTCGAGCCATGTGGATATGGAGGATGTAGTCCTCAACCCAGACCCCAGGGTCTGTCGTTCCGTTGTACGCCTCTATGTTTACGGGTTTGAATCCCTCTGGAAATTCATGGTCCAGCACCTCATCGGTGAAACATAGGGGCTGTGCGGCACCCCTGTATTTGGGTGTACCATGGTGTTCGGATTTTTGTTGTGTTGCATTGCGTGCTGGAGCGCGCTTGCTTGGCCCATAGATGGATCTGGTTGCGCCGTCCTTTTGATGCGAGCCCTCACGTGGATCGCGTACTGGCTTGTGTGCGGCGTCGTTTGCCGCTCTATGTTGGCCACGAGGTCGTCTATCCGACCGGATGGCTGTTTTGTTTTTTGATTGCGGGGGATCTAAGGCCTCCTCATCGAATTCAGGTAGCAGCTTTCGCTTCGGGTAGCTCCTTGTGTGGCGACTACCGCCGTACTTTGCTGCAGTGTTGAGTACTTCACTCCATCTAATTCTGAGTGTGTCTTGTGCAGCCCTGAGCCTTTACTTCTGCTTTTTCAGACTCCTCGGAGTGGCAACGAGCCTTTGATGGGTATTCTGTTGCTCCGGGTGCCTGTCCAGTGTGATGTCATCCGGACTGTTATCTTCGCCGGAGTCGGGTTGTTCGGTTTGATTCTCCGTGTTGGCGTGGTCGGACGGTGGTTCAATGCCATGTTTGTCGTCCGCTGGCTCACCTTGCTCCATCGCTGGGTCTATATGATCATTGTTTCTGCCGAGGCGGGATTTGGAGCGGCGCTTACGCCGCCGCTTTGACTGCTTCTCGAGGGAATGATCCTTTGCTGCATCCTTCCGTTCCTCATCGTCATTTTCTTTGGGTGTGTCCACCATGTATACATCATATGATGAAGTGGGCGTCCAGTGCCCTATGGGCAGTGGCTCCTGTTCGTCTCCTGCATCGTCGTCCATACCGTCGATGTTTTCGGAGTCGAAGTCGAGCATGTCGGTCAAATTGTCGACAGTGGCTACTAAGTGGGTGGTGGGTGGGCGGTGAATTTCTTCGTCATCCGCATCCCAATCCTGCCGGACATAGTTCGGCCAGGACTCTCCTGACAAGGAGAAAGAATTTAATGAATTCAGTATGTCGCTGAAGGGCGAGTGCTAAAAGATATCCGCGGAGGTGAACTCCATGATCGGCGCCCAGTCGGATTCGATAGGCACGGGCGCAGGCGGTTCAGAGTCCGTGGCCAGGGAAGAATCCGGCAGTTCGGCGTCACGGCTCCCGTGAAGGGTAAGGTCGGTATTTGGCTCGATAGCCGCTGAAGATGCAGCCTCCGTGGCGGGGTCTATCACCCGTCCTTGGATGGCGCAACTGGCTCCGAATTGAGGGTCAGAGCGGTCGCCGGTGCGATCTCCTGAACACTGTCCGATGGTAGAGCTAAATCATGCTCATCGTGACCGTGCGGCGCACTCGGCAAGGGCTTGAATCCGCCGAAGATCAAGTCTCCGTGGATGTCAGCCTTGTGGTTTATGCTTCCACACCTGACCTGGTGGCCAGGGGCGTAACTCCCGATCTGCTCCAGATGGCCAAGCGAGTTAGCTCGCAGTGCGGAGCCGCCGAATACAAAGATATATCCGGGGAGAAAAGTCTCACCCTGGACTGCATTGCTATCGATGATTGAAGGGGCCATCCAGCCTAACGACAACGACACAGAGGAACTCTCAATGAAAGCACCAATGTCGGTGTCAAAACCGTCGGATCTCGGGTAGGGGGTCCCGAACTATGCGTCTAGGCGGATGGTAACAGGAGACGGGGGACACGATGTTTTTACCCAGGTTCGGGCCCTCTCGGTGGAGGTAAAACCCTACTCCTGCTTGATTGATCTTGATGATATGAGTATTACAAGAGTTGATCTACCACGAGATCGAAGAGGCTAAACCCTAGAAGCTAGCCTATGGTATGATTGTTGTTGTTGGTCCTACAGACTAAACCCTCCGGTTTATATAGACACTGGAGGGGGCTAGGGTTACACAGAGTCGGTTACAAGGAAGGAGATCTACATATCCGTATTTCCAAGCTTGCCTTCCACGCCAAGGAGAGTCCCATCCGGACACGGGACGAAGTCTTCAATCTTGTATCTTCATAGTCCAACAGTCCGGCCAAAGGATATAATCCGGCTGTCCGGATACCCCCTAATCCAGGACTCCCTCACTCTTGCCACTCCTTGTTCCATAATCCATCAAATCTTTACCCAAAACTTGAAAACTTCACAACACAAAACTTAAAGTAGAAAATCTCGTGAGCTCCGTTAGCGAAAGAAAACAAAAGACCACTTCAAGGTATTGTAATGAACTCATTCTTTATTTATATGGGTGTTATACCTACTGTATTCCAACTTATCTATGGTTTATAAACTATTTTACTAGCCATAGATTCATCAAAATAAGCAAACTACACACGAAAAACAGAATCTGTCAAAAACAGAACAGTCTGTAGTAATCTGTAGCTAGCGCAAGATCTGGAACCCCAAAAATTCTAAAATAAATTGCTGGACGTGAGGAATTTATCTATTAATCATCTGCAAAAATAATTAACTAAATATCACTCTCCAAATAAAAATGACAGCAGTTCTCGTGAGCGCTAAAGTTTCTGTTTTTTACAGCAAGTTCAACAAGACTTTCCCCAAGTATTCCCAACGGTTCTACTTGGCACAAACACTACTTAAACACAAAAAACACAACCAAAACAGAGGCTAGATAATTTATTTATTACATAACAGCAAGGATAAATATTGGGTTGTCTCCCAACAAGCGCTTTTCTTTAAATCCTTAAAGCTAGGCATTGATAATTTTAATGATGCTCACATGAAAGACAAGAATTGAAGCACAAAGAGAGCATCATAAAACACGTGACAAACACATCTAAGTCTAACATACTTCCTATGCATAGGCATCCTATAGGAAAACAAATTATCAAGGCAAGCAAAAACTAGCATATGCAAGGAAGCGGAAAGAAACAATAGCAATCTCAACATAACGAGAGGTAATTTAGTAACATGAGAATTTCTACCACCATATTTTCCTCTCTCGTAATAATTATATGCAGGATCATAAGCAAATTCAACAAAATAGCTATCACATAAAATATTTTCAACATGATCCACATGCATGCAAAGTTGACACTCTTCCAAAATAGTGGGATTAACATTAACTAAAGTCATGACCTTTCCAGACCCACTTTCAATAATATTGCAAACACTATTATCAATTTCATATTAATCATGGGGCTTAAATAAATTTTCAATATCATAAGAAGAATCACCCCAATCATGATCATTGCAACAAGTAGAGGACATAGCAAAACTAGCATCCCCAAGCTTAGGGTTTTGCATATTATTAGCACAATTGACATCAAGAGAGTTTATAGTAAAATTATTGCAATCATGCTTTTTATTCAAAGATCTATCATGAATCGCTTCATAAAGTAATTCACCACACTTTTCAGATTCACGAATTTCAAGCAAAACCTCATAAAGATAATCTAGTGCACAAAACTCACTAGCAATTGGTTCATCATAATTGGATCTCTTAAAAAGATTAGCAAGCGGATGAGGATCCATAGATCTTAGGTTCCCTGTTTAGTAATAAATAAATAACTATTCCAACCATATGAGCAAACAAGAAACGGGCAAAAGGAGGCAAATAGAGAAAGAGAGGGAGGATAGAGAGAGAGAGGGCGAATAAAACGGCAAGGGTGAAGTGGGGGGGGGAGAGGAAAACGAGAGGCAAATGACAAATAATGTAATGCGGGAGATAAGGGTATGTGATGGGTACTTGGTATGTTGACTTTTGCGTAGACCTCCCTGGCAGTGGCACCAGAAATCCTTCTTGCTACCTCTTTTAGCACTGCGTTGGTTTTCCCCGAAGAGGAAGGGATGATGCAACAAAGTAGCATAAGTATTTCCCTCAGTTTTTGAGAACCAAGGTATCAATCTAGTAGGAGGCTATGCGCGAGTCCCTCGTACCTACACAAAACAAATAAATCCTCGCAACCAACGCAAATAGGGGTTGTCAATCCCTATAGGGCCACTTATGAGAGTGAGATCTGATAGATATGATAAGATAATATTTTTGGTATTTTTATGATAAAGATGCAAAGTAAAATAAAGGCAAAGTAAATAACTAACACTGGTAGAAAAAGGGCCTATAGTCCCGGTTCGTAAGGGCCTTTAGTCCCGGTTCCTGAACCAGGACTAAAGTGTCGGTACTAATGCCCCGACCCTTTAGTCCCGGTTCAGTCCAGAACCGGGACTGATGGGTCTCCATGTGGGCAGTGCCGGCAGCCCAGGCAGGGGGGCCTTTGGTCCCGGTTGATGACATAAACCGGGACCAATAGGCTTCCACACGTTAGCATCTGGCTGGAGCTGAGGTTTTTCTTTTTTTTTTTTAAAAAGTGGCTGTTTTAGGGGTTTAGGGGGTTATTTTTAGGTTGTTATTAGCTAGCTAATAGAGAGAAGTGTCCTCTCTTATATCTTCATCCTTAGTTTACCTACGCTACTGCTATGTTCATTTCACCCGTAGATATATATATAATAACTCATGCATGCTCGCATCATACATCATCATATATAATAACAAGTCCTACTAATTAATCAAGCATCATCATACAACTTCTACTCGTTATTAATAATAAGTCATACGATCATCATCCTCATAGTCATCGAACCCAACCCTACATAATTGTTCTTAGCACATGATCATCAGTATCAGGTAGGACCTAGACACACTTAAGGTAAAATAGCATAAAACAATATAGACCCTGACTCTCCATTATGAAGAATGGAGATCATCCTGTCTCCAATTCTTGCGCCTCGCTTCCTTTTGCTTCCAAGAAGCTCCTTACGACTGTCCATACATTTTTTCCATCCTTTGATTGTCATGTCTCCACTTCTTTTAGAAATCCGGTATGGACAGTTGAGATTCGTAGGATGACCTGGATATATGTTCAAAACACGAAGGCTGCCGCCATTCTGATACATCAAATGAGGCACACAATCCTCTGGGATAAGCTGTTGAAAAACATAGTAATAACTTCGTAGTTAGCAATGATGTACTAGTTTTAGAAGTATGCAAAAAGATGCACGGATGTCGTAATAGTAAAAAAACTTACCAGGGTATCTCCATGGTAGTTACCGTAGTTCAACACGTGCACTAGTGGCACGTATTGACCATAATGTTGAGGAGTTCGATTGTAGATATTGTAATTCTCAAGATCGTTACAAAATCCAACCAGATGAGTTTTCTCCTTGTAAGTTAACTCAGAGCCATCGGTGTAGTAAGTTCTATCTACCATCTTCTGCACATTCTTTGATACTTCAAAATAAGCTGTCAATGGAAATAAGCTGTCAACTATTTTGAAATGAACAATATAAATTAGTTAATAATTAACTATGTTTGAGAAACTCACATAGCGGTAGAACTGGAGGAGTATCAACAAGGACCCAAATGTCCATATTGTCTTGCTCTATTTCAGGATCACCAAGATCCATGGTGACAAGCATACCCTCATCAAAACCATACAATTTGCAAAATGCTTCCCAATTTTTGCAACCAAAATGAGTTACGCTCTCAGCATTATACAACTTTACTTCAAAATCCACATCATGATGGGTCCTTAGATGAATTTTCTTCGTTTCAAAATTTTCATGGTCTTCAAAATCCATCCTCTCCAAGACATAGCGTCTTGCATGGCATGGGATAAACTATACTCGAATTGTAAAAGATGAAAATTACACGTTGAAATAGTTGAAGTCATGCTTAATTATGAAAAAAAACACTTGTCGTCGTTGCGTACCGTTTCAACTTCGAAAGTCTCCTCGAGCTTAATGCTGAAGCGCCGACCATCATCCAGGTGAGGCCTGTCGCACTCACCTCGATCGTCGTGGCACCAGTCGCACTCCCCCGGGAGACTTTCGTCGTCCGATGATGACATTTCCTATACGTTCATAATTCAAAGACTAAATTAGATCATTATTATTCAACTAATCATATGCATATGCCTTGCATAGTGCTCTCCAATTTGAGCATTCAATAAGAAAAATCAAATCACAAAATAAAGTAGTAAAATAAACTACTTCTATAGTAAAATAAACCGCAAAATAAACTAGTTCTATTAATTTTCTTGCTAAAAATAAACTACTTCTATAGTAAAATAAACCAGTTTTATTAAATCAACTAGTTCAACTACTAAGCACTTACTATAAATAGAATAATGTAGTACTTACTAAAAATAAACAAGTTTACCTAGTTCTAACTAATTCCATTAAACACTTTCTAAGTAGTACTAATTACTAAAAGAGGAGAAGAAGAAGAAGAAGAGGAAGAAGAAGAAAAAAAGAGGAGAAGAAGAAAGGAAAAGGAGAAGAAAAAAAAGAAAAAAAAAGGAGAAGAAGAAGGAATAATATAGGAGAACAAGAAGAATTCTTCTTCTTCTCTATTCCTTCTTCTTCTCTTCTTTTTTTCTTCTTTTTTTCTTCTTCTTTTTCATCTTCTTATTTATTTCTCCCGTTATTTCTCTCCTCTTCTTCTTCTCCTTCTTCCTCTTCTTATTTTCCTTTTTTCTCTCCTTCTTTTTCTTCAAAATATGAACATATACATAAATGACTTTGATCATACATAACGTTCAGATTCTACACAATATGAACAAAATTACAACAGAAAAAAATAATAAAAATTCTATGAACAAAATAAAAATTCTATGAACAAAATTACAACAAAAAAATCATAAAACTTCTATGAAAAAATTGACATATTATTTGCATATATATGAACACACAAACTTTTGCATATGCAACAATAATATCACCAAAAAAATGTATGAACAGAAAAAATTTTCTAACTTTTGCATCTAAACTATACATCTAAATTAAGTACAACTAAATTAACTATACATCTAAATTAACTATACATCCTAACTATACAACGAAATTAACTATACATTCTAAATTGGGAAATTACGGCGACGGGGCAGCGGCTGCGAGGAGGCAGGGGGGCACGGGGCGGCGACGGCGACGGCGCGGTCGAGGGAGACGGCAGGGGCGGCGGACGGCGACGTTGAGGGGCACGGCGTCAGCGGCGAGGAGGCAGGGGGGCACGGGGCGGCGACGGCGACGGCACGGTCGGGGGCGACGACAGGGGCGGCGGACGGCGACGGTGAGGGGCACGGCGTCGGCGGCGAGGAGGCAGGGGGGCACGGGGCGGCGACGGCGACGGCACGGTCGGGGGCGACGGCAGGGGCGGCGGACGGCGACGGTGAGGGGCACGGCGTCGGCGGCGAGGAGGCAGGGGGCACGGGGCGGCGACGGCGACGGCGCGGTCGGGGAGACGGCAGGGGCGGCGGACGGCGTTGGGGCAGCCTGGCGGCGTCGATGTGCTCGGCGTCGTCGGGGGCAACTGCGAGGGAAATGTGAAAATTTCCCAAGTCTTTGCTTATATAGCAAAGCCATTGGTCCCGGTTCGTGGCACAAACCGGGACCAATGCACCCCTTTCGTCCCGGTTTGTGCCACGAACCGGGACCAAAGGCCACTTTTCGGCAGCCCAAAGGGCGGGAAGCGGCGTCCTTTAGTCCCGGTTGGTGCCACGAACTGGGACGAAAGGGGTGCATTGGTCCCGGTTGGTGCCACCAACCGGGACCAAAGGGCGTGTACTGGAACTGCCGCGGTGCGTTGGGATGTTTAGTCCCACCTCGCTAGCCGAGAGGGGCTCGGAGTGGTTTATAAGCCCTGCGGAGCCGACCACTTCGAGCTCCTCTCTACTGCAGGCTTACGGGCCTAAATCCACTCTCTGTGCCTGTGGGCCTACTGGGCCTACTGTGGGCCTGCATCCTGGCCCAACTAGCGGGTTTCTAGTCGTATGCAGGCTGTGGTGGCCCAGTAGGCGGCATTTTTTTAAAAAAAAATCCAGTTTTTTGTTTTTTACTAACAGCAAAATACTTACTAGTTTTTTGGTTTTTTACTAACAGCAAAATATTTATGATAATTCTTTTTGCTATTAAAGTTTCTTTTTGCTTATAATGTTCTAAACAGAAAATACTTAGATAATTTATTCTTTGTTGCTTTATTTTTTTTATTTTTTTTCTACTTATAACAAAATACTTATTGTTAATGAATAGTTAAAATTTGAATTTTTTATTTTTGGTCACAAAATTTTATTTTAGGTCACAAAATTTGTTTATGAATAGTTAAAATTTGAATAGTTTAAATTTGAATTTTTTAAGATTTGTGTGAATCACTAGTTTATGAATAACTTTACTATTTGTGTGAAAACACTTTGTATATTATATTTACTATGTACAAGTTTGTGATTAACTTTACTAGTGCCATTAGTTTTCAAATTAGAATAGTTAAAACTTGAATTGTTTGAAATTTGTGTGAATCTCAAGTTTGTGATTAACTTTGCTAGTGCCACTAGTTTTCAAATTAGAATAGTTAAAATTTGAATTGTTTGAAATTTGTGTGAATCTCAAGTTTGTGATTAACTTTACTAGTGCCATTAGTTTTCAAATTAGAATAGTTAAAATTTGAATTCTTTGAAATTTGTGTGAATCTCAAGTTTGTGATTAACTTTGCTAGTGCCACTAGTTTTCAAATTAGAATAGTTAAAATTTGAATTCTTTGAAATTTGTGTGAATCTCAAGTTTGTGATTAACTTTACTTGTGCCATTAGTTTTCAAATTAGAATAGTTAAAATTTGAATTCTTTGAAATTTGTGTGAATCTCAAGTTTGTGATTAACTTTACTAGTGCCATTAGTTTTCAAATTAGAATAGTTAAAATTTGAATTCTTTGAAATTTGTGTGAATCACTAGTTTATGAATCACTAGTTTACTAAATTTGTGTGAAAACACTTTGTAGAATAGTTAAAATTGATTTTTGAGTCAATCTTTTTCCTTGCTATTTATTTTAGGTCACAAAAAATAAAAACTTCTCTGTTAGTGAACATAGATGCACTTATAGAGAAAATTAAACATAAATTCATAATTCATTTCTATTTATGAATTTAGGTCCAATTTTCCTCTATAGGTGCATCTATTTTCACTTTGAGAGGAGCTCAACAACGCAGAGAGGGACGGGCTCATAAGCAGGTGTGGGCGCCCTTCACTTGGCGAGGTGGGACTAAACTGTAGGTGCAACGAGGGCGAACCCTTTAGTCCCGGTTCGTGGCACAAACCGGGACTAAAGAGGAGCCTGTGGTCCCGGTTCATTCCACGAACCGGGGCCAATGGTGGTGGGCCAGGAGCCAGGCCCATTGGTCCCGGTTCGTCCCACCAACCGGGACCAAAAGGTCCAGATGAACCGGGACCAATGGCCCACGTGGCCCGGCCGGCCCCCTGGGCTCACGAACCGGGACCAATGCCCACATTGGTCCCGGTTCTACATTGAACTGGGACTAATGGGCTGAGCCGGCCTGGACCATAGCCCTGTTTTCTACTAGTGTAAGTAGTAGGAGATTGATATGATAAAGATAGACCCGGGGGCCATAGTTTCACTAGTGGCTTCTCTCAAGAGCATAAGTATTCTACGGTGGGTGAACAAATTACTGTTGAGCAATTGCCAGAATTGAGCATAGTTATGAGAATATCTAGGTATGATCATGTATATAGGCATCACGTCCGAGACAAGTAGACCGACTCCTGCCTGCATCTACTACTATTACTCCACTCATCGACCGCTATCTAGCACGCATCTAGAGTATTAAGTAAAAACAGAGTAACGCCTTAAGCAAGATGACATGATGTAGAGGGATAGACTCATGCAATATGAAGAAAACCCCATCTTGTTATCCTCGATGACAACAATATAATACGTGCCTTGCTGCCCTTACTGTCACCGGGAAAGGACACCGCAAGATTGAACCCAAAGCTAAGCACTTCTCCATTGCAAGAAAGATCAATCTAGTAGGCCAAACCAAACTGATAATTTGAAGAGACTTGCAAAGATAACCAATCATACATAAAATAATTCAAAGAAGATCCAAATATTATTCATAGATAGACTTGATCATAAACCCACAATTGATCGGTCTCAACAAACACACCGCAAAAAGAAGATTACATCAAATAGATCTCCACAAGAGAGGGGGAGAACATTGTATTGAGATCCAAAAAGAGAGAAGAAGCCATCTAGCTACTAACTATGGACCCGTAGGTCTGAAGTAAACTACTCACACTTCATCGGAGAGGCTATGGTGTTGATGTAGAAGCCCTCCGTGATTGATGCCCCCTCCAGCGGAGCTTCGGAACAGGCCCCAAGATGGGATCTCGTGGATACAGAAAGTTGCGGCGGTGGAATTAGGATTTTGGCTCCGTATATGATCGTTTGGGGGTACGTGGGTATATATAGGAGGAAGAAGTACGTCGGTGGAGCAACAGGAGGCCCACGAGGGTGGGGGCGCGCCTGGTAGGGTAGGGCATGCCCCCCTACCTCGTGGCCTCCTGTTACGTGCCTTGACGTAGGGTCCAAGTCTCTTGAGTTGTATTCAGTGAGAAAATCACGTTCCCGAAGGTTTCATTCCGTTTGGACTCCGTTTGATATTCCTTTTCTTCGAAACCCTAAAACAGGCAAAAAACAACAATTCTGGGCTGGGCCTCCGGTTAATAGGTTAGTCCCAAAAATAATATAAAAGTGGATAATAAAGCCCAATAATGTCCAAAACAGTAGATAATATAGCATGGAGCAATCAAAAATTATAGATACGTTGGAGACGTATCAAGCACAAGCTTGTACGTGACAACAAATCTGCCAATAATGTTCACAAGCGCAAGTTTGAGCCTAAGAAGGATGGTCAGCCAGTGCAGAAGGCTCGTACTTGGCAGCACACTCAAGTAGAGTACAAGCCCAATTGGCAGCAGAATGTTAACAAAACCACTACCCAAGTCAAGAATGTCGTAACCAGCCCAGTGCGAGAAGAATGTCATCGCAACAATTCCTGTTTCAGCTGTGGACAAACCGAAAATTATGCCAGACAGTGTCCCAAGAATGGCAAGACAAATGCTCCATTCAGGCCACAAGTCAACCATATGGGGCCGTACCCTATCTAGTGATAACCCACAAGTATAGGGGATCACAACAGTTTTCGAGGGTAAAGTATTCAACCCAAATTTATTGATTCGACACAAGGGGAGCCAAAGAATATTCTCAAGTATTAGCAGCTGAGTTGTCAATTCAACCACACCTGGAAACTTAATATCTGCAGCAAAGTGTTTAGTAGCAAAGTAATATGATTCTAGTGGTAACGGTAGCAAAAGGTAACATTAGTAAAAGTAACGTTTTTGGTATTTTGTAGTGATGATAGCAATAGAAACGGAAAAGTAAATAAGCGAAGAACAATATATGGAAAGCTCGTAGGCAATGGATCGGTGATGGAGAATTATGCCGGATGCGGTTCATCATGTAACAATCATAACATAGGGTGACACAGAACTAGCTCCATTTCATCAATGTAATGTAGGCATGTATTCCGAATATAGTCATACGTGCTTATGGAAAAGAACTTGCATGACATCTTTTGTCCTACCCTCCCGTGGCAGCGGGGTCCTTACGGAAACTAAGGGATATTAAGGCCTCCTTTTAATAGAGTACCGGAATAAAGCATTAACACATAGTGAATACATGAACTCCTCAAACTACGGTCATCACCGGTAAGTATCCCGAATATTGTCACTTCGGGGTTAACTGATCATAACACATAATAGGTGACTATAGACTTGCAAGATAGGATCAAGAACTCTCATATGTTGATGAAAACATAATAGGTTCAGATCTAAAATCATGGCACTTGGGCCCTAGTGACAAGCATTAAGCATAGCAAAGTCATAGCAACATCAATCTCAGAACATAGTGGATATTAGGGATCAAACCCTAACAAAACTAACTCGGTTACATGATAGATCCCATCCAACCCATCATCGTCCAGCAAGCCTACGATGGAATTACTCACGCACGGCAGTGAGCATCATGAAATTGGTGATGGAGGATGGTTGATGATGACGATGGCGACGGATTCCCCTCTCCGGAGCCCCGAACGGACTCCAGATCAGCCCTCCCGAGAGGTTTTAGGGCTTGGCGGCGGCTCCATATCGTAAAACGTGATGAATTCTTCTCTCTGATTTTTCTCCCAGAAACCAAATATATAGAGTTGGAGTTGAGGTTGGAGGAGCTCCAAGGGGCCCACGAGGTAGGGAGCGCGCCCTAGGTTGGCAGGCGCGCCCCCCACCCTCGTGGACAGGTGGTGGGCCCCTGGCCTTCATCTTTTGCAAGGATTTTTTATATTTTCCAAAAAGTTGTTCCGTGAAGTTTTAGGTCATTCCGAGAACTTTTGTTTTTGCACATAAATAACACCATGGTAATTCTGTTGAAAACAGCGTCAGTTCGGGTTAGTTCCATTCAAATCATGCAAGTTAGAGTCCAAAACAAGGGCAAAAGTGTTTGGAAAAGTAGATATGACGGAGACGTATCAACTCCCCCAAGCTTAAACCTTTGCTTGTCCTCAAGCAATTCAGTTGATAAACTGAAAGTGATAAAGAAAACATTTACAAACTCTTTTGGTCTTGTTGTTGTAAATATGTAAAGCCAGCATTCAAGTTTTCAGCAAAGATTATAACTAACCACATTCACAATAATGCTTAGGTCCCAAGTTTACTCATATCAATGACATAATCAACTAGCGAGCAATAATAATAAATCTCGGATGGCAACACTTTCTCAAAACAATCATAATATGATATAACAAGATGGTATCTCGCTAGCTCTTTCTGAGACCGCAAAACATAAATGCAGAGCACATTTAAAGATCAAGGACTGACTAGACATTGTAATTCATGGCAAAAGAGAACCAGTTAAGTCATACTCAATGTAAACTAATAGTAATGAATGCAAATGACAACAACGCTCTCCAACTGGTGCTTTTTTAATAAGAGGATGATGACTCAACATAAAAGTAAATAGATAGGCCCTTCGCAGAGGGAAGCAGGGATTTGTAGAGGTGCCAGAGCTCGGCTTTGAAATAGAGATGAATAATATTTTGAGTGACATACTTTCATTGTCAACATAACAACCAAGAGATGGCAATATCTTCCATGCTACACACATTATAGGTGGTTCCCAAACAGAATGGTAAAGTTTATACTACCCCTTCCACCAACAAGCATCAATCCATGGCTTGCTCGAAACAACGAGTGCCTCCAACTAACAAGAGTCCTAGGGGGAGTTTTGTTTGCAATTATTTTGATTTAGTTTGCATAAAGCATGGGACCGGGCATCTCGGTGACCAGCCACTTTCTCGTGAGTGAGGAGCGGAGTCCACTCCTCTTGAGAATAACCCGCCTAACATGGAAGATACGGACAACCCTAGTTTATATATGAGCTGTTCGAGCATACAAAACAGGATATTTATTTGAAGGTTTAGAGTTTGGCACATACAAATTTACTTGGAACGGCAGGTAGATACCGTATATAGGTAGGTATGGTGGAATCATATGGAATAACTTTGGGGTTTATGGAGTTGGATGCACAAGCAGTATTCCCACTTAGTACAGGTGAAGGCTAGCAAAAGACTGGGAAGCGACCAACTAGAGAGCGACAACAGTCATGAACATGCATTAAAATTAATCAACACCGAATGCAAGCATGAGTAGGATATAATCCACCATGAACATAAATATCGTGAAGGCTATGCTGATTTTGTTTCAACTACATGCGTGAACATGCGCCAAGTCAAGTCACTTAAATCATTCGGAGGACGATACCACCCTATCATACCACATCACAACCATTTTAATAGCATGTTGGCACGCAAGGTAAACCATTATAAGCTCCTAGCTAATCAAGCATGGCACAAGAAACTATGATCTCTAATTGTCATTGCAAACATGTTTATTCATAATAGGCTGAATCAGGAACGATGAACTAACCATATTTACAAAAACAAAAGAGGTCGAGTTCATACCAGCTTTTCTCATCTCAGTCAGTCCATCATATATCGTCATAATTGCCTTTCACTTGCACGACCGAATGATGTGAATAATAATAATAGTGCACGTGCATTGGACTAAGCTGGAATCTGCAAGCATTCAATAAACAGGAGAAGACAAGGCAATATGGGCTCTTTTGTCAGATCAACAATAATGCATACAAGAGCCACTTCAACAATTTAATTATGGTCTTCTCCTATCGACCCCAAAGAAAAGAAAAGAAATAAAACTATTTACACAGGAGAGCTCCCAACAAGTAAAAGAAGAACATGAAATCTTTTTGGGTTTTCTTTTTAATTACTACGACAAACATGGAAAGTAAACTAATTAAAAGCTACAACTAATTTTTTGGTTTTTCTTAAGGTTTATCAAACACACAAGAAGAAAGCATAAAAGGAAAATAAACTAGCATGGATGATACAATGAAAAAGTATGAGCACCGACATCTAGCAATGAGTGTGTGAGCATAAATGTAATGTCGGTGAGAAATACGTACTCCCCCAAGCTTAGGCTTTTGGCCTAAGTTGGTCTATGGCCACGGCTGGCCTGGCTGATATCCATAGTAAAAGTTGGGGTCGTACTGAGAGGAAGAAGAAGACTCCGATTGCCACTGGTTGGCAATCATCTCCGGATCCCACTGGTAATTGGACTGTCGCGGAGGATCAACTTGTGGTTCCGGCTCTGGCTCTGTGGCTGATGTAGGGTTCTGATAGGCGTGAATAGCCTCTAACAGAACAAGGTACTGGCCTGCAGATAAATCAAACAAGGAAGGAGCAGGCAGGGTAATAGTCTCAGGATGATGTTGATCAAAGAACAGTTTGTATTTAAGCTCTCCTTCCCTATTCTTAATAATAAAATCATGTGCTACCATACTCTTATAATCTAAATAAACACGAGGCAACACTTTTTCTTCCTTCTCATAATGCCTAATAGGTATATTAAAATGTGCAGCTAGGCATGAAGCATAGATGCCTCCAAAGATGGGGCCCTTTGTACGGTTCAGACTTAACCGTTTAGCAATAATGTCGCCCATACTAACAGAGTTATCACTGAATAAACCATGGAGCAAAATAATAATATCAGGAACACTAAGGTTTCCACATTTTCCGCGACCAATTAAACAACGACTAGCAAATAATGCAAAATAGCGTAAAACAGGAAAATGTATGCTAGTGATTCGTGCATCGGAAACCTTCCTCGTTTCCCCTACAGTGATGATATCAATAAACCCATCCACATTGCTGCGATGTGGTTCCTCTGTTGTGCCCTTGAAAGGGACCAAACAAACCCAATGATACGTCTCCGTCATATCTACTTTTCCAAACACTTTTGCCCTTGTTTTGGACTCTAACTTGTATGATTTGAATGGAACTAACCCGGACTGATGCTGTTTTCAGCAGAATTGCCATGGTGTTGTTTATGTGCAGAAAACAAATATTCTCGGAATGACCTGAAACTCCACGGAGCATCTTAGAAAAAATAATAAAAAATCCTCGCCAAAGATGGAGACCAGGGGGCCCACACCCTGTTCACGAGGGTGGGGGGCGCGCCCCCTACCTCATGGGCCCCCTGGATGCCCTCCGACGCCAACTCCAACTCTATATATTTGCTTTTGGAGAGAAAAAAATAAAGGAGAAGAAATAATTGCATTTTACGATACGGAGCCACCGCGAAGCCCTAAAACCTCTCGGGAGGGCTGATCTGGAGTCCGTTCGGGGCTCCGGAGAGGGGGATTCATCGTTGTCGTCATCATCAACCATCCTCCATCACCAATTTCATGATGCTCACCGCCGTGCGTGAGTAATTCCATCGTAGGCTTGCTGGACGGTGATGGGTTGGATGAGATTTATCATGTAATCGAGTTAGTTTTGTTAGGGTTTGATCCCTAGTATCCATTATGTTCTGAGATTGATGTTGCTATGACTTTGCTATGCTTAATGCTTGTCACTAGGGCCCGAGTGCCATGATTTCAGATCTGAACCTATTATGTTTTCATGAATATATGTGAGTTCTTGATCCTATCTTGCAAGTATATAGTCACCTACTATGTGTTATGATCCGGTAATCCCGAAGTGACAATAATCGGGACCACTCCCGGTGATGACCATAGTTTGAGGAGTTCATGTATTCACTATGTGCTAATGCTTTGTTCCGGTTCTGTATTAAAAGGAGGCCTTAATATCCCTTAGTTTCCAATAGGACCCCGCTGCCACGGGAGGGTAGGAGAAAAGATGTCATGCAAGTTCTTTTCCATAAGCATGTATGACTATATACGGAATACATGCCTACATTACATTGATGAATTGGAGCTAGTTCTGTGTCACCCTATGTTATGACTGTTACATGATGAACCACATCCGGCATAATTATCCATCACTGATCCGGTGCCTATGAGTTTTCCATATACTGGTTTACGCTTATTTACTTTCCTGCTGCTACTGTTACAATCACTACAAAATACCAAAAACATTACTTTTGATGTCTTTACTTTTGTTGCTGCTACCACCACTATCATATTACTGTGCTACTGAACACTTCGCTGCAGATACTAAGTTTCCAGGTGTGGTTGAATTGACAACTCAGCTGCTAATACTTGAGAATATTCTTTGGCTCCCTTGTGTCGAATCAATAAATTTGGGTTGAATACTCTACCCTCGAAAGCTATTGTGATCCCCTATACTTGTGGGTTATCAAGACAAATTTCTGGCGCCGTTGCCGGGGAGCATAGCTCTATTCTTTGAGTCACTTGGGATTTATATCTGCTGGACACTATGAAGAACTTGAGAGATCTAAAAACCAAGATCTATCCCTCAACTACGAGGGGAGGTAAGGAATTGCCATCTAGCTCTACACTTGATTCACCTTCTGTTATGAGTAAGTTTGCGACACCTACACCTGCTTCTGCTATTCGTTCTGATATGTCGCATGTTATTGATGATGCCACTTCTGCTATGCATGATACTTATGATGAAACTGCTTCTATGCCTGATACTACTGTGCCCCTTGCTAAATTTCTTGATGAACAAATTGCTAGGGCTAGAGAAAAAGAAATTATTGAATCTGAATAGGATGATGATAGTGATGATGAAAATATGACTGTTATTCCTGAGGGTTATCTTTTTGATATGGAATATTCTGCCGCTATTTTAGCTTGCAAAGATAGATATGAGCTTAAGAGGTTATTAGTTAAATGGAACAAAGAATCACTTAGAGATAAAATGAAACCCGACCCTGCTTTTGCTACTTCACCTATATGTGTTCCTGATAAGGATTATGAATTCTCTGTTGATCCTGATATAATTACTTTGATTGAATCTGATCCGTTTTATGGCTATGAATCTGAAACTGTTGTGGCACATCTTACTAAGTTAAATGATATAGCTTCCCTGTTCACTAATGATGAGAGATCGCGTTACCTCTGTATACTCAAAATATTTCTGTTCTCATTAAAGGGTGATGCTAAGATATGGTTTAATTCTCTTGATCCTGGTTGTGTGCGTAGTCCCCAGGATATGATTTATTACTTCTCTGCTAAATATTTCCCTGCTCGTAAGAAACAAGCTGCTTTGAGGGAAATATACAACTTTGTGCAAATTAAAGAAGAGAGTCTCCCACAAGCTTGGGGGAGGCTTCTCAAGTTACTTAATGCTTTGCCTGATCATCCTCTTAAGAAACCTGAAATACTTGATATCTTTTATAATGGACTAACCGATGCTTCCAGAGATTACCTAGATAGTTGTGCTGGTTCTCTTTTCAGGGAAAGAACACCGGATGAAGCTGAAATTCAATTGAATAATATGTTGACAAATGAAAATAATTGGGCACCTCCTGAGCCAGCTCCTGAGCCAACTCCTGCTCCAATTACTGAGCCTATTCCTAAACCAACTCCGAAGAAGAGAGGTGTTCTATTCCTCAGTCCCGAAGATATGCAAGAGGCAAAGAAATCTATGAAAGAAAAAGGTATTAGAGCTGAAGATGTTAAGAATTTACTGCCTATTGAAGAAATACATGGTCTTAATATACCGCCTATTGAAGAAACATATGATCTCAATTCTTTATTTATTGAAGAACCGCCTGATCCCGATATCCCGACGCAGGTAGTAAAGGTAAATTCTCTCTGTAGATATGATAAAGCTGAAGTCCCTCCTACTAAAATTGCTAGTCAGTGCTTGGAGGAGTTTGATAACTTTATGTTTAAGCAAGACGATTTCAATTCTTACTTTGGTAGACAATTAAAAGAAAATGCTTATATGATTAGACACTTGGGTGATTATATGGCTAATATTAAAGGTGAACTTAAACTTGTTAGCAAACATGCTTCAATGGTTACCACTCAAGTAGAAGAAGTACTTAAGGCTCAAAAAGAAGTGCTTGATGAAATGAATAGTAAGAAAAATGATTATGCTGTTAGAGTGGCTACTAGAACTGGTAGAATGACTCAGGAACCTTTGTATCCTGAAGGCCACCCTAAGAGAATCGAGCAAGATTCTCAAAGAAATAATATTGATGTTCCTAGTTCTTCTAAAAAGAAGAAGAAAAATGATAGAACTGTGCAAACTTCTAGTGAACCTATTGCTGAACCACCTGATAATCCAAATGATATCTCTATGTCTGATGCTGAAACACAATCTGGTAATGAACACAAACCTAATGAAAATATTAATGATGATGTTCATGATGATGCTCAACCTAGTAATGATAATGATGTAGAAATTGAACCTGCTGTTGATCTTGATAACCCACAATCAAAGAATCAACGTTATGATAAAATAGACTTTGTTGCTAGGAAACATGATAAAGAAAGGGAACCTTGGGTTCAGAAACCCATGCCTTTTCCTCCAAAACCATCCAAGAAAAAGGGTGATGAGGATTTTGAGCGCTTTGCTGAAATGATTAGGCCTATCTTTTTGCGCATGCGATTAACTGATGTGCTCAAAATAAATCCTTATGATAAATATATGAAGGATATCATTACTAATAAAAGAAAGATACCGGGAGCTGAGATTTCCACCATGCTTGCTAATTATACTTTTAAGGGTGGAATACCAAAGAAACTTGGAGACCCCGGAGTACCTACTATACCTTGCTCCATTAAAAGAAATTATATTAAAACTCCTTTATGTGATCTTGGAGCCGGTGTTAGTGTTATGCCTCTCTCTTTATATCGTAGACTTGACTTGAATAAGTTGACACCTACTGAAATATCTTTGCAAATGGCTAATAAATCAACTGCTATACCTGTCAGTATTTGTGAGGATGTGCCCGTTGTGGTTGCAAACGTTACTATTTTAACGGACTTTGTTATACTTGATATTCCCGAGGATGATAGTATGTCTATTATTCTCGGAAGACCTTTCCTTAATACTGCAGGGGCTGTTATTGATTGCAACAAAGGCAATGTAACTTTTCATGTTAATGGTAATGAGCATACGGTACACTTTCCGAGGAAACAACCTCAACTTCATAATATCAATTCTATTGGAGAAATTCCATCGATTATATTTGGAGGTTTTGAATTTCCTCTTCCTACTGTCAAGAAGAAATATGATATTCTTATTATTGGGGATGTGCATATCCCCGTTGAGGTAACCTAGTGATATTCGAAATTTCTCCGGTTTCATGTTAATCGGAATGAGTTTGTTAACAAGACTTGATCAACCTTGTTAGTGGATTCTTTTTGATGAGCATGAGATGGATGAAACTAGAAGCACAACCTTCTGTACCCTCTCTATATTTTCTGTTAATTAGTAGAAATAAAGTAAAAATAGTATTTTTCTGTCTGTTTCCTGACTTATCCATGCAATATAAAAATATCCCAAAAATAAAAGTCCTCAGAATGACATGCCAATTTAATATGATTTTTTCAGGAATATTTGAGGATTTACTGTGCAAAAATTACCGCGGGAGGAGCTGCCACCTGGCCACGAGGGTGGTGGGCGCGCCCCCCCTCTAGGGCGCGCCCCCCTGCCTCGTGGGCCCATGGTGGCCCTGCTCCACTTATCCCAACACCCATCTTCTTCCTCTGTCTCACACAAACCCGAAAAACCAACTCAACCAAGAGTTCCAGCCACTTTTGCTGTGATTTTCGATCTCCTTGCTCAAAGCACCTCTCGCAAAACTGCTTGGGAAGATTGTTCCTTGGTATGTGACTCCTCCATTGGTCCAATTAGTTTTTGTTCTAGTGCTTTATTCTTTGCAAATTTGTGCTACATAGGTGACCATGTTCTTGAGCTTGCATGTCAAATTTATATGGTTCCAAGTAGTTCTAATGCTTGATATAGGCTCTAGGCACTTGTAGGAGTAGTTGTTATCAGTTTTATTCAAGTTGGTTCACTTTTGTTTGAAGTTACTAAAAACTTCAGATTTTTTCAGAAAATGATGAGGAGATTATTGAGGGGCTCATCGAGCCAAAGCTCGAAGGAAAAGGCACTGAAGCCTAAGTATAATTTGCCGCGCACCGCAGAGATTCGGGCGTGTGAATGGCCTTCTGATGATTTCTTGAGAGCAGCCGGTATCTATGAAGATTTTCATGAATTGGCTCACAATGCAGGCCTCACCACTTTCCTCCACGACCAATGCGATCAGTATCTCTTACTCACAAATACCTTTGTGCAAAACTTTCATTTTCATTCTAGGAACTCACCACCTACGGTGGAGTTTCATTTATATGATGAGCATAAGGAGATGTCACTCTATGATTTTTGTCAGATTTGTTTAGTCCCTTTTGAGGGCAAGATAGAAGAACCACATCATGATGATGTGGTTGGTTTTATTGATACTATCACTGAGAAAGACTAGGTTCATCCACATTATTTCTCTGAGAATCTTGCTCAATTCTCTTAGGGTGGCCTTTAGGATACAAAGGTTCCTGAGTCATTCTACCACCTATAGTCATAACTCTAACAACATTATCATTATCCTTACTATTCAATTCATTGAGCAAATCATTTTGAGCTTTAAGTACTTGTTCTACTTGAGTGGTAACCATAGAAGCATGTTTACTAATAAGTTTAAGTTCACCTTTGACATTAGCCATATAATCACCCAAGTGTTCAAGCATATTTGAATTGTATTTCAATTGTCTACCAAAATAAGCATTGAAGTCTTCTTGCTTAGCCATAAATTTATCAAACTCATCTAAGCATGGGCTAGCAAACTTAGTAAATGGGATTTCAGCTTTATCATATCTATAGAGAGAATTTACCTTTACTACCTGTGTCGGGTTATCAAGACCATGAGTTTCTTCAATATGTAAAGGATTAAGATCATATGTTTCTTCAACAGGCGGTAAATTAAGACCATCTATTTCTTCAATAGGAGGTAAATTCTTAACATCTTCAGCTTTAATACCTTTTTCTTTCATAGATTTCTTTGCCTCTTGCACATCTTCAGGACTGAGAAATAGAATATCCCTCTTCTTTGGAGTTGGTTTAGGAATAGGATCCGGAGGTGTCCAATTATTTTCATTTGTCAACATATTATTCAATAGAATTTCAGCTTCATCCAGTGTTCTTTCCCTGAAAACAGAACCAACACAACTATCCAGGTAATCTCTGGAAGCATCGGTTAGTCCATTATAAAAGATATCAAGTATTTCATTTTTCTTAAGAGGATGATCAGGCAAAGCATTAAGTAACTTGAAAAGCCTCCCCCAAGCTTGTGGGAGACTCTCTTCTTCAATTTGCACAAAATTATATATATCCCTCAAAGTAGCTTGTTTCTTATGAGCAGGGAAATATTTAGCAGAGAAGTAATAAATCATATCTTGGGGACTATGCACACAACCAAGATCAAGAGAATTAAACCATATCTTAGCATCACCCTTTAATGAGAACGGAAATATTTGAAGGATATAAAAGTAACAAGTTCTCTCATCAGCAGTGAACAGGGTGGCTATATCATTTAATTTAGTAAGATGTGCCACAACAGTTTCAAATTCATAGCCATGAAAAGGATCAGATTCAACCAAAGTAATTATATCAGGATCAACAGAGAATTCATAATCCTTATCAGTAACACATATAGGTGAAGTAGCAAAAGCAGGGTCAGGTTTCATCCTAGCATTTAGAGATTGCTTATTCCATTTAGCTAATAACCTCTTGAGTTCGTATCTATCTTTGCAAGCTAAAATAGCTAAAGAAGCTTCTTTATCAAAAACATAACCCTCAGGAATAACAGGTGAGTCTTCATCATCACTTTCATCAGCATTATCAGATTCAATAATTTCATTCTCTCTGGCCCTAGCAAGTTGTTCATCAAGAAATTCACCAAGTGGCACAATAGTATTAAGCATAGAAGTAGTTTCATCATAAGTATCATGTATAGCAGAAGTGGCATCGTCAATAACATGTGACATATCAGAATGAATAGCAGAAGCAGGTTTAGGTGTCGCAAGCTTACTCAAAACAGAAGGTGAGTCAAGTGCGGAGCTAGATGTCAGTTCCTTACCTCCCCTCGTAGTTGAGGGATAAATCTTGGTTCTTGGATCTTTCAAGTTCTTCATAATGATAAGCAGATATAAATCCCGAGTGACTCAAAGAATAGAGCTATGCTCCCCAGCAACGGCGCCATAAAATAGTCTTGATAACCCACAAGTATAGGGGATCGCAACAGTTTTCGAGGGTAAAGTATTCAACCCAAATTTATTGATTCGACACAAGGGGAGCCAAAGAATATTTTCCAGTATTAGTACCTGAGTTGTTAATTCAACCACACCTGGAAACTTAATATCTGCAGCAAAGTGTTTAGTAGCAAAGTAATATGATAGTAGTGGTAACGGTAGCAAAAGGTAACAGTAGTAAAAGTAATGTTTTTGGTATTTTGTAGTGATGATAGCAATAGCAACGGAAAAGTAAATAAGCGAAGAACAATATATGGAAAGCTCATAGGCAATGGATCGGTGATGGACAATTATGCCGGATGCGGTTCATCATGTAACAGTCATAACCTAGGGTGACACAGAACTAGCTCCAGTTCATCAATGTAATGTAGGCATGTATTCCGAATATAGTCATACGTGCTTATGGAAAAGAACCTGTATTACATCTTTTGTCCTACCCTCCCGTCGCAGCGGGGTCCTTACGGAAACTAAGGGATATTAAGGCCTCCTTTTAATAGAGTACCGGAACAAAGCATTAACACATAGTGAATACATGAACTCCTCAAACTACGGTCATCACCGGTAAGTATCCCGATTATTGTCACTTCGGGGTTAACGGATCATAACACATAATAGGTGACTATAGACTTGCAAGATAGGATCAAGAACTCCCATATATTGATGAAAACATAATAGGTTCAGATCTGAAATCATGGCACTCGGGCCCTAGTGAAAAGCATTAAGCATAGCAAAGTCATAGCAACATCAATCTCAGAACATAGTGGAAACTAGGGATCAAACCCTAACAAAACTAACTCGATTACATGATTGATCCCATCAAACCCATCATCGTCCAGTTGATGATGACGATGGCGATGGATTCCCCTCTTCGGAGCCCCGAACAGACTCCAGATCAGCCCTCCCGAGAGGTTTTAGGGCTTGGCAGTGGCTCCGTATCGTAAAACGCGATGAATTCTTCTCTCTAATTTTTTTCTCCCCAAAACCAAATATATAGAGTTGGAGTTGAGGTCGGAGGAGCTCCAGGGGGCCCATGAGGTAGGGGGAACGCCCTAGGGGGGCAGGCACACCCCCACCCTCATGGACAGGTGGTGGGCCCCCTGGCCTTCATCTTTTGCAAGGATTTTTTATATTTTCCGAAAAGTTGTTCCGTGAAGTTTCAGGTCATTCCGAGAACTTTTGTTTCTGCACATAAATAACACCATGGTAATTTTGCTGAAAACAGCGTCAGTCCGGGTTAGTTCCATTCAAATCATGCAAGTTAGAGTCCAAAACAAGGGCAAAAGTGTTTGGAAAAGTAGATACGACAGAGACGTATCATCCAGCAAATCATAAAAGGGCAAGTTCATCACCTCTCCGCAGACGAAGCCCAAGAGGACCCCGAAGTCGTCATTGGTATGTTTCCTGTTAATAACATACCCGCAATAATTTTATTTGACTCTGGGGCTTCCCACTCTTTTATTTCGCGTAGTTTTGCTGCCCAAAACAAATTTCCTTGTTCGATTTTGATAAAGAACATGCTGGTACAATCCCCGGGATCTTTGCTCAGAAGCAATCTTGTCTGCCGTAACTTGGAAATTGATATCAATGGAGTCCGTCTTCCAACTTCCTTGATAGTCATCGAGTCTGCCAAGTTGGACATTATTTTGGGAATGAATTGGTTAACCCAATACCAAGTATGCATTAACTGCGTGACCAGAGAAGTCACCTTGACAAGTTAGGAAGGGCAGACTACAAAATTCTATGCCCGCAGAAGCATACCCAAGAAAGAAATAGTCTTCACCGTAGTAGCTGAAGAATTGGGATTAATTCCGGTGGTTAGTGAATTTCCTGATGTATTCCCAAAATAATTGCCAGGAATGCCTCCAGATCGAGAGCTAGAGTTTGCAATCGACCTTATGCTCGGGACCGCACCATTATACAAGAAGTATTATCGGATGCCATCGTCAGAATTGGTGGAGTTAAAGAAATAGCTTGATGAGATGCTCCAGAAAGGCTATATCCGTCCAAGCTCTTCACCATGGGGATCACCCGCAATATTTGTGGACAATAAAGATGGTAGTCTCCGTATGTGTGTGGATTACCGTCAGCTGAATGATGTCATCATTAAAAAAAAAATCCACTGCCCAGGATTGATGATTTATTTGATCAACTTAGTGGGGCAAAAGTATTCTCCAAAATTGATTTAAGGACTGGATACCACCAACTCAAGATCAAAAAGGAAGATATTCCTAAGACCGCATTCACTACCCGATACGGTCTTTATGAATATACCCATATGTCCTTCGGCCTCACCAGTGCCCCTACTTTCTTCATGCATATGATGAATAAAGTATTCATGGATTTCCTGGATAAATTTGTGGTGGTCTTCATCGATGATATCCCAATATACTCAAAAAGTGAAGAAGAGCACAAGGGACACCTCAGAGTTGTCTTACAAATACTCCGTGACCATCAGCTATACGCCAAATTCAGTAAATGCGAGTTTTGGCTCAAGCAAGTTGGATTCCTCAGGCATGTGTTGTCAGCAGAAGGTATAGCCGTGGATCTAAGTAAGGTGAAGGATGTGCTTGATTGGCCGGCACCCACGACAGTATCCCAAATCCGGAGTTTCCTTGGATTAGCTGGGTACTGCCATCGTTTCATTGAAGGTTTCTCTAAGATTGCCAAGGCAATGATAGAGCTCCTCAAGAAAGATAAGAAATTTGAATGGACTGAGGACTGTGAGAAAAGTTTCAATGAGCTGAAAACCAGACTGACAACAACACCTGTGTTGACTCTTCCGGACATCTACCGCGGCTTTGATGTGTACTGTGACACTTCCAGGCAAGGTCTTGGATGCATACTCATGCAAGATGGCAAGGTGGTAGCATACGCATCTCGACAGCTACGACCCCATGAAGGGAACTACCCTACTCATGATTTGGAATTGGCCGTGGTTGTTCATGCTCTGAATATTTGGAGACACTACCTCATTGGAAAAAGGTGTCAGATATTTACCAACCACAAAAGTCTTAAGTATATATTTACTCAGCCAGACTTAAACCTCCAGCAACAAAGATGGCTCGAATTAGTCAAGGACTATGATCTTGGAATTAATTACCATCCGGGTAAGGCCAACGTGGTCGCGAATGCACTCAGCCGCAAGCCTGCCAGTCTGAATACCATGATGGAGTCTGAGGGAGTCCTGGATTAGGGGGTGTTCGGATAGCCGGACTATACCTTCAGCCGGACTCCTGGACTATCAAGATACAAAATTGAAGACTTCGTCCCGTGTCCGGAAGGGACTTTCCTTGGCGTGGAAGGCAAGCTTGGCAATACGGATATGCAGATCTCCTACCATTGTAACCGACTTTGTGTAACCCTAACCCTCTCCGGTGTCTATATAAACCGGAGGGTTTTAGTCCGTAGGACAACATACACAACAACAATCATACCATAGGCTAGCTTCTAGGGTTTAGCCTCTCTGATCTCGTGGTAGATCTACTCTTGTACTACCCATATCATCAATATTAATCAAGCAGGACGTAGGGTTTTACCTCCATCGAGAGGGCCCGAACCTGGGTAAAACTTCGTGTCCCTTGCCTCCTGTTACCATCCGGCCTAGACACACAGTTCGGGACCCCCTACCCGAGATCCGCCGGTTTTGACACCGACATTGGTGCTTTCATTGAGAGTTCCTCTGTGTATTCACCGTCAGGCTCGATGGCTCCTACGATCTGTTGGGTTTCGTAGTAATTTCAAAAAATTTCCTACGCACACGCAAGATCATGTGATGCATAGCAATGAGAGGGGAGAGTGTTGTCTACGTACCCAACGCAGACCGACTGCGGAAGCGCTGACACGACGTAGAGGAAGTAGTCGTACGTCTTCACGATCCAACCGATCAAGCACCGAAACTACGGCACCTCCGAGTTCGAGCACACGTTCAGCTCGATGACGATCCCCGGACTCCGATCCAGCAAAGTGTCGGGGAAGAGTTCCATCAGCATGACGGCATGGTGACGATCTTGATGAACTACAGCAGCAGGGCTTCGCCTAAACTCCGCTACAGTATTATCGAGGAATATGGTGGCAGGGGGCACCGCACACGGCTAAGGAATAGATCACGTGGATCAACTTGTGTGTATCTGGGGTGCCTCTGCCTCAGTATATAAAGGAGCCAAGGGGGAGGGGGGCACCGGCCAGGAGGAGGGCGCAGGAGGAGTCCTACTCCTTCCGGGAGTAGGACTCCCCCCCAATCCTATTCCAACTAGGATTCCCAAGGGGGAAAGAGGGAGAGGGGTGGCCGGCCACCTCTCCTAGTCCTAATAGGACTAGGGGAGGGGGGGAGGCGCGCAGCCCTTATGGGAAGCCCTTTCATCTTTCCACTAAGGCCCACTAAGGCCCATATGGTTCCTGGGGGTTTCCGGTAACCTCCCGGTAACCCGGTAAAATCCCGATTTCACCCGGAACACTTCCATATCCAAATATAGGCTTCCAATATATCAATCTTTACATCTCGACCATTTCAAGACTCCTCGTCATGTCCGTGATCACATCCGGGACTCCGAACAACCTTCGGTACATCAAAATGCATAAACTCATAATATAACTGTCATCGTAACCTTAAGCGTGCGGACCCTACGGGTTCGAGAACAATGTAGACATGACCGAGACACGTCTCCGGTCAATAACCAATAGCAGGACCTGGATGCCCATATTGGCTCCTACATATTCTACGAAGATCTTTATCGGTCAGACCGCATAACAACATACGTTGTTCCCTTTGTCATCGGTATGTTACTTGCCCGAGATTCGATCGTCGGTATCCAATACCTAGTTCAATCTCATTACCGGCAAGTATCTTTACTCATTCCGTAATACATCATCTCACAACTAACCTATTAGTTGTAATGCTTGCAAGGCTTATGTGATGTGTATTACCGAGAGGGCCCAGAGATACCTCTCTGACAATCGGAGTGACAAATCCTAATCTCGAAATACGCCAACCCAACATCTACCTTTGGAGACACCTGTAATGCTCCTTTATAATCACCCAGTTACGTTGTGACGTTTGGTAGCACCCAAAGTGTTCCTCCGGCAAACGGGAGTTGCATAATCTCATAGTCATAGGAACATGTATAAGTCATGAAGAAAGCAATAGCAACATACTAAACGATCGGGTGCTAAGCTAATGGAATGGGTCATGTCAATCAGATCATTCAACTAATGATGTGACCTCGTTAATCAAATAACAACTCATTGTTCATGGTCAGGAAACATAACCATCTTTGATTAACGAGCTAGTCAAGTAGAGGCATACTAGTGACACTTTGTCTATGTATTCACACATGTATTATGTTTCCGGTTAATACAATTCCAGCATGAATAATAAACATTTATCATGATTATAAGGAAATAAATAATAACTTTATTATTGCCTCTAGGGCATATTTCCTTCAGTCTCCCACTTGCACTAGAGTCAATAATCTAGATTACACTGTAATGATTCTAACACCCATGGAGCCTTGGTGCTGATCATGTTTTGCTCGTGGAAGAGGCTTAGTCAACGGGTCTGCAACATTCAGATCCGTATGTATCTTACAAATCTCTATGTCTCCCACCTGGACTAGATCTCGGATGGAGTTGAAGCGTCTCTTGATGTGTTTGGTCCTTTTGTGAAATCTGGATTCCTTTGCCAAGGCAGTTGCACCAGTATTGTCACAAAAGATTTTCATTGGACCCGATGCATTAGGTACGACACCTAGATCGGATATGAACTCCTTCATCCAGACTCCTTCGTTCGCTGCTTCCGAAGCAGCTATGTACTCCGCTTCACATGTAGATCCCGCTACGACGCTTTGTTTAGAACTGCACCAAACGACAGCTCCACCGTTTAATGTAAACACGTATCCGGTTTGCGATTTAGAATCGTCCGGATCAGTGTCAAAGCTTGCATCAACGTAACCTTTTACGGTGAGCTCTTTCTCACCTCCATATACGAGAAACATATCCTTAGTCCTTTTCAGGTATTTCAGGATGTTCTTGACTGCTGTCCAGTGATCCACTCCTGGATTACTTTGGTACCTCCCTGCTAAACTTATAGCAAGGCACACATCAGGTCTGGTACACAACATTGCATACATGATAGATCCTATGGCTGATGCATAGGGAACATCTTTCATATTCTCTCTATCTTCTGCAGTGGTCGGGCATTGAGTCTTACTCAACTTCACACCTTGTAACACAGGCAAGAACCCTTTCTTTGCTTGATCCATTTTGAACTTCTTCAAAATTTTGTCAAGGTATGTGCTTTGTGAAAGTCCAATTAAGCGTCTTGATCTATCTCTATAGATCTTAATGCCTAATATGTAAGCAGCTTCACCGAGGTCTTTCATAGAAAAACTCTTATTCAAGTATCCCTTTATGCTATCCAGAAATTCTATATCATTTCCAATCAGCAATATGTCATCCACATATAATATCAGAAATGCTACAGAGCTCCCACTCACTTTCTTGTAAATACAGGCTTCTCCAAAAGTCTGTATAAAACCAAATGCTTTGATCACACTATCAAAACGTTTATTCCAACTCCGAGAGGCTTGCACCAGTCCATAAATGGATCGCTGGAGCTTGCACACTTTGTTAGCTCCCTTTGGATCGACAAAACCTTCCGGTTGCATCATATACAACTCTTCTTCCAGAAATCCATTCAGGAATGCAGTTTTGACACCCATCTGCCAAATTTCATAATCATAAAATGCGGCAATCACTAACATGATTCGGACGGACTTAAGCATCGCTATGGGTGAGAAGGTCTCATCGTAGTCAATCCCTTGAACTTGCCGAAAACCTTTTGCGACAAGTCGAGCTTTGTAGACAGTAACATTACCATCAGCGTCAGTCTTCTTCTTAAAGATCCATTTATTCTCAATTTCTTGCCGATCATCGGGCAAGTCAACCAAAGTCCATACTTTGTTCTCATACATGGATCCCATCTCAGATTTCATGGCTTCAAGCCACTTTGCGGAATCTGGGCTCACCATCACTTCTTCATAGTTCGTAGGTTCATCATGATCTAGTAGCATGACTTCCAGAACAGGATTACCGTACCACTATGGTGCGGATCTTACTCTGGTTGATCTACGAGGTTCAGTAGTATCTTGATCTGAAGTTTCATGATCATTATCATTGGCTTCCTCACTAACTGGTGTAGGTGTCACTAAAACAGTTTTCTGTGATGAACTACTTTCCAGTAAGGGAGCAGGTACAGTTACCTCGTCAAGTTCTACTTTCCTCCCACTCACTTCTTTCGAGAGAAACTCCTTCTCTAGAAAGGATCCATTCTTAGCAACGAATGTCTTGCCTTCGGATCTGTGATAGAAGGTGTACCCAACAGTTTCCTTTGGGTATCCTATGAAGACACATTTCTCCGATTTGGGTTCGAGCTTATCTGGTTGAAGCTTTTTCACATAAGCATCGTAGCCCCAAACTTTAAGAAACGATAACTTTGGTTTCTTGCCAAACCACACTTCATAAGGCGTCGTCTCAACGGATTTTGATGGTGCCCTATTTAACATGAATGCAGCCGTCTCTTGAGCATAACCCCAAAACGATAGCGGTAAATCAGTAAGAGACATCATAGATCGCACCATATCTAGTAAAGTACGATTACGACGTTCGGACACACCATTACGCTGTGGTGTTCCGGGTGGCGTGAGTTGCGAAACTATTCCACAGTTTTTCAAATGTACACCAAACTCGTAACTCAAATATTCTCCTCCACGATCAGATCGTAGAAACTTTATTTTCTTGTTACGATGATTTTCAACTTCACTCTGAAATTCTTTGAACTTTTCAAATGTTTCAGACTTATGTTTCATTAAGTAGATATATCCATATCTGCTTAAATCATCTGTGAAGGTGAGAAAATAACGATATCCGCCACGAGCCTCAATATTCATCGGACCACATACATCGGTATGTATGATTTCCAACAAATCTGTTGCTCTCTCCATAGTACCGGAGAACGATGTTTTAGTCATCTTGCCCATGAGGCACGTTTCGCAAGTACCAAGTGATTCATAATCAAGTGGTTCCAAAAGTCCATTAGTATGGAGTTTCTTCATGCGCTTTACACCGATATGACCTAAACGACAGTGCCACAAATAAGTTGCACTTTCATTATCAACTCTGCATCTTTTGGCTTCAACATTATGAATATGTGTATTACTACTATCGAGATTCAATAAAAATAGACCACTCTTCAAGGGTGCATGACCATAAAAGATATTACTCATATAAATAGAACAACCATTATTCTCTGATTTAAATGAATAACCGTCTCGCATTAAACAAGATTCAGATATAATGTTCATGCTCAACGCTGGCACCAAATAACAATTATTTAGGTCTAATATTAATCCCGAAGGTAGATGTAGAGGTAGCGTGCCGACCGCGATCACATCGACTTTGGAACTGTTTCCCACGCGCATCGTCACCTCGTCCTTTGCGAGTGCCCGCTTATTCCGTAGTCCCTGTTTCGAGTTGCAAATATTAGCAACAGAACCAGTATCAAATACCCAGGTGCTACTGCGAGCTCTAGTAAGGTACACATCAATAACATGTATATCACATATACCTTTGTTCACCTTGCCATCCTTCTTATCCGCCAAATACTTGTGGCAGTTCCGCTTCTAGTGACCAGTCTGCTTGCAGTAGAAGCACTCAGTTTCAGGCTTAGGTCCAGACTTGGGTTTCTTCTCCTGAGCAGCAACTTGCTTGCCGTTCTTCTTGAAGTTCCCCTTCTTCTTCCCTTTGCCCTTTTTCTTGAAACTAGTGGTCTTGTTAACCATCAACACTTGATGCTCCTTCTTGATTTCTACCTCCGCAGCTTTCAGCATTGCGAAGAGCTCGGGAATAGTCTTGTTCATCCCTTGCATATTATAGTTCATCACGAAGCTCTTGTAGCTTGGTGGCAGTGATTGGAGAATTCTGTCAATGACGCAATCATCCGGAAGATTAACTCCCAATTGAATCAAGTGATTATTATACCCAGACATTTTGAGTATATGCTCACTGACAGAACTGTTCTCCTCCATCTTGCAGCTATAGAACTTATTGGAGACTTCATATCTCTCAATTCGGGCATTTGCTTGAAATATTAACTTCAACTCCTGGAACATCTCATATGCTCCATGACGTTCAAAACATTGTTGAAGTCCCGATTCTAAGCCGTAAAGCATGGCACACTGAACTATCAAGTAGTCATCAGCTTTGCTCTGCCAGACGTTCATAACATCTGGTGTTGCTCCAGCAGCAGGCCTGGCACCCAGCGGTGCTTCCAGGACGTAATTCTTCTGAGCAGCAATGAGGATAATCCTCAAATTATGGACCCAGTCCGTGTAATTGCTACCATCATTTTTCAACTTTGCTTTCTCGAGGAACGCATTAAAATTCAACGGAACAACAGCACGAGCCATCTATCTACAATCAACATAAACAAGCAAGATACTATCAGGGACTAAGTTCATGATAAATTGAAGTTCAATTAATCATATTACTTAAAGAACTCCCACTTAGATAGACATCCCTCTAATCTTCTAAGTGATTACGTGATCCAAATCAACTAAACCATAACCGATCATCACGTGAGATGGAGTAGTTTTCAATGGTGAACATCGTTTATGTTGATCATATCTACTATATGATTCACGCTCGACCTTTCGGTCTCCGTGTTCCGAGGCCATATCTGCATATGCTAGGCTCGTCAAGTTTAACCTGAGTATTCTGCTTGTGCAAAAACTGGCTTGCACCCGTTGTAGATGGACGTAGAGCTTATCACACCCGATCATCACGTGGTGTCTGGGCACGACGAACTTTGGCAAAGGTGCATACTCAGGGAGAACACTTCTTGATAATTTAGTGAGAGATCATCTTATAATGCTACCGTCAATCAAAGCAAGATAAGATGCATAAAAAGATAAACATCACATGCAATCAATTTAAGTGATATGATATGGCCATCATCATCTTGTGCTTGTGATCTCCATCTCCGAAGCACCGTCATGATCACCATCATCACCGGCGCGACACCTTGATCTCCATCGTAGCATCGTTGTCGTCTCGCCAATCTTATGCTTCCACGACTATCACTACCGTTTAGTAATAAAGTAAAGCATTACATCGCGATTGCATTGCATACAATAAAGCGACAACCATATGGCTCCTGCCAGTTGCCGATAACTCGGTTACAAAACATGATCATCTCATACAATAAAATTCAGCATCATGCCTTGACCATATCACATCACAACATGCCCTGCAAAAACAAGTTAGACGTCCTCTACTTTGTTGTTGCAAGTTTTACATGGCTGCTACGGGCTTAAGTAAGAACCAATCTCACCTACGCATCAAAACCACAACGATAGTTTGTTAAATAGACTCCGTTTTAACCTTCGCAAGGACCGGGCGTAGCCATACTTGGTTCAACTAAAGTTGGAGAGACAGTCGCCCGCAAGCCACCTGTGTGCAAAGCACGTCGGGGGAATCGGTCTCGCGTAAGCGTACGCGTAAGGTTGGTCTGGGTCATCTCGTCCAACAATGCCGCCGAACCAAAGTATGACATGCTGGTAGGCAGTATGACTTATATCGCCCACAACTCACTTGTGTTCTACTCGTGCATATAACATCAACATAAATAACCTGGCTCGGATGCCACTGTTGTGTTTCGTAGTTATTTCAAAAATTTTCCTACGCACACGCAAGATCATGTGATGCATAGCAACGAGAGGGGAGTGTGTTGTCTACGTACCCAACACAGACCGACTGCGGAAGCGCTGACACGACGTAGAGGAAGTAGTCGTACGTCTTCATGATCCAACCGATCAAGCACCGAAACTACGGCACCTCCGAGTTCGAGCACACGTTCAGCTCGATGACGATCCCCGGACTCCGATCCAGCAAAGTGTCGGGGAAGAATTCCGTCAGCACGACGGCGTGGTGACGATCTTGATGAACTACAGCAGCAGGGCTTCGCCTAAACTCCGCTACAGTATTATCGAGGAATATGGTGGCAGGGGGCACCGCACACGGCTAAGGAATAGATCACGTGGATCAACTTGTGTGTATCTGGGGTGCCTCTTCCTCAGTATATAAAGGAGCCAAGGGGGAGGGGGGCGCCGGCCAGGAGGAGGGCGCAGGAGGAGTCCTACTCCTTCCGGGAGTAGGACTCCCCCCCCAATCCTATTCCAACTAGGATTCCCAAGGGGGAAAGAGGGAGAGGGGTGGCCGGCCACCTCTCCTAGTCCTAATAGGACTAGGGGAGGGGGGGAGGCGCGCAGTCCTTATGGGCAGCCCTTTCATCTTTCCACTAAGGCCCACTAAGGCCCATATGATTCCCGGGGGTTTCCGGTAACCTCCCAGTAACCCGGTAAAATCCCGATTTCACCCGGAACACTTCCGATATCCAAATATAGGCTTCCAATATATCAATCTTTACGTCTCGACCATTTCGAGACTCCTCGTCATGTCCGTGATCACATCCGGGACTCCGAACAACCTTCGGTACATCAAAATGCATAAACTCATAATATAACTGTCATCGTAACCTTAAGCGTGCGGACCCTACGGGTTCAAGAACAATGTAGACATGACCGGGACACGTCTCCGGTCAATAACCAATAGCGGGACCTGGATGCCCATATTGGCTCCTACATATTCTACGAAGATCTTTATCGGTCAGACCGCATAACAACATACGTTGTTCCCTTTGTCATCGGTATGTTACTTGCCCGAGATTCGATCGTCGGTATCCAATACCTAGTTCAATCTCGTTACCGGAAAGTATCTTTACTCGTTCCGTAATACATCATCTCACAACTAACATATTAGTTGTAATGCTTGCAAGGCTTATGTGATGTGTATTACCGAGAGGGCCCAGAGATACCTCTCCGACAATCGGAGTGACAAATCCTAATCTCGAAATACGCCAACCCAACATCTACCTTTGGAGACACCTGTAATGCTCCTTTATAATCACCCAGTTACATTGTGACGTTTGGTAGCACCCAAAGTGTTCCTCCGGCAAACGGGAGTTGCATAATCTCATAGTCATAGGAACATGTATAAGTCATGAAGAAAGCAATAGCAACATACTAAACGATCGGGTGCTAAGCTAATGGAATGGGTCATGTCAATCAGATCATTCAACTAATGATGTGACCTCGTTAATCCAATAACAACTCATTGTTCATGGTCAGGAAACATAACCATCTTTGATTAACGAGCTAGTCAAGTAGAGGCATACTAGTGACACTTTGTTTGTCTATGTATTCACACATGTATTATGTTTCCGGTTAATACAATTCCAGCACGAATAATAAACATTTATCATGATTATAAGGAAATAAATAATAACTTTATTATTGCCTCTAGGGCATATTTCCTTCACGATCATCAATAGCGGTGCAGTCCAGGGTGAGACCTTCCTCCCCAGACAGATCTTCGTCTTCGGCGGCTTCGCACTGCGGGCCAATTCACTTGGCCATCTAGAGCAGATCGAAAGCTATGCCCCTGGCCGTCAGGTCAGATTTGGAAGCTTAAACTACACGGCTGACATCTGCGGGGACTTGATCTTCGACGGATTCAAGGCACTGCTGAGCGCGCCGCACTGTCATGACGAGCATGATTTAGCTCTGCCGCCGAACAGTGCCCTGGAGGCCGCACCCGCATCGGCTTCGACCCTTAATTCGGAGCCAACTGCGCCGATCGAGGATGGGTGGCTGGACGCCGCCTCGGGGGCTGCGATCCCAACGGCGATCGAGCCGAACACCAGCCCCGTACTCTGCGAGACTCGTGACTCCGAGGAGCCGGACTCCTCTCCGGACTCTGAACCCTCCGCGCCCCTGCCGATCGAATCCGATTGGGCGCCGATCATGGAGTTTACTGCCGCGGACATCTTTCAGCACTCGCCTTTCGGCGATATTCTGAAGACACTGAAGTCTCTCTCTTTATCAGGAGAGCCCTGGCCGGACTACGGTCAGCAAGGTTGGGATACGGACGATGAAGAAATTCAAAGCCCACCCACCACCCACTTTGTAGCCACTGTCGACAATTTAACCGACATGCTCGACTTCGACTCCGAAGACATCGACGGTATGGACGCCGATGAAGGATACGACGAAGAACCAGTGCCTATCAGGCCCTGGAAAGCCACCTCGTCATATGACATATACATGGTGGACACCCCAAAAGAAGGAGATGGCGATGGAACAGCGGAGGATGACCCCTCCAAGAAACATCCGAAGTGCCGGCGTCAGCGGCGCCGCTCAAAATCCCGCCAAAACAAATACGGTGATTCCAGCACGGGAGATAATAATACTCCGGAAAGTGCCGAAGAAAACCCCCTCCAGCAAGATTTAGCAAAGGAGGATGGAGAAACCAGCCCTCATGAGAGAGCGGCAGACAGAGAGGTCGAGGAAGATAATTATATGCCTCCCTCCGAAGACGAGGCAAGCCTCGACGACGACGAATTCGTCGTGCCAGAGGATCCCGTCGAGCAAGAGCGTTTTCAACGCAGGCTTATGGCCACGGCAAGAAGCCTCAAGAAAAAACAGCAACAGCTTAGAGCTGATCAAGATTTGCTAGTCGACAGATGGACTGAAGTCCTTGCGGCTGAAGAGCATAAACTCGAATGCCCCTCCAAGAGCTACCCAAAGCGCAGGTTGCTACCCCGATTAGAGGAGGAAGCACTTAAACCTACATCACCTGCACTCGATACGGCCGGTCGGCCACCTCGTGGCCGCGACAGGGAGGCCTCTCGGCCCTCCACTCAAGCCGCACCCCGTGCCAAGGCACGGGAAAATGCGCCGGACCTGCGAGATATGTTGGAGGACAAGGCAAGGCAAACAAGATCGATCTACGGATCGCGTGGGCACCCCACGACTCGAGACGGTAACCGTCACGCCGGCCACAAATTCGGCAGGGCCGAACACAGTAGACAAAGCTCATTGGAGCTACGCCGTGATATAGCCCAGTACAGAGGCACCGCACACCCACTATGCTTCACCCACGAAATAATGGATCATCAAATCCCCGAGGGTTTCAAACCCGTAAACATCGAATCATATGATGGCACAACAGATCCTGCGGTATGGATCGAGGATTATCTCCTTCATATCCACATGGCCCGCGGCGATGATTTCCACACCATCAAATACCTCTCACTCAAGCTTAAAGGACCAGCTCGGCATTGGCTTAACAGCTTCCAACATGATCAATCAGTTGTTGGGAGGACCTGGAAGCCGCATTCCTCGACAATTTCCAGGGCACTTATGTGCGACGCTCAGACGCCGATGACCTAAGTCACGTAATTTAGCAGCCACAGGAATCGGCCAGGCAATTCTGGACACGGTTCCTAACAAAGAAAAATCAAATAGTCGACTGTTCGGACGCTGAGGCCCTAGCAGCCTTCAAGCACAATATCCGTGACGAGTGGCTTGCCCGACACCTTGGATAGGAAAAGCCGAAGTCTATCGCAGCACTCACGACACTCATGACCCGCTTTTGCGCGGGAGAAGACAGTTGGCTTGCTCGTAGCAACAATATGACCAAGAACCCTGGTAATTCGGATATCAGGGATAGTAGTGGCAGGTCGCGTCGCAACAAGCAGAAGCGCCGCATTAACGGCGACAATGCTGAGGATACGGCAGTTAATGCCGGATTCAGAGGGTCTAAATCCGGTCATCGGAAAAAGCCATTCAAAAGGAATCCTAGGGGCCCGTTCAGTTTGGACCGAATACTCGACCGCTTGTGCCAGATACATGGCACCCTCGAAAAGCCGGCCAATCACACCAACAAGGATTGTTGGGTGTTCAAGCAGGCAGGCAAGTTAAATGCCGAAAACAAAGACAAGGGGCTGCATAGCGATGACGACGAAGAGCCCCGGCCGCCGAACAACAGTGGACAGAAGGGTTTTCCCCCACAAGTGTGGATGGTGAACATGATATATGCAACCCACGTCCCCAAGAGGGAGCAGAAGCGCGCGTTAAGGGACGTATACGGGGTAGATCCAGTCGCCCCAAAGTTCAACCCATGGTCCTCCTGCCCGATCACCTTTGATCGAAGGGACCACCCCACTAGCATCCGTCATGGCAGATTCGCCACACTGGTTCTAGACCCAATTATTGATGGATTTCATCTCACTAGAGTCCTTATGGACGGCGGCAGCAGCCTGAACCTGCTTTACCAGGATACAGTGCGGAAAATGGGCATAGATCCCTCAAGGATTAAGCCCACCAAAACGACCTTTAAAGGCATAATACCAGGTGTAGAGGCCAACTGTACAGGCTCAGTCACACTTGAAGTGGTCTTTGGATCTCCGGATAATTTCCGAAGCAAGGAGTTAATCTTCGACATAGTCCCATTCCGCAGTGGCTATCACGCACTGCTCGGGAGAACCGCATTCGCCAAGTTCAATGCGGTACCACACTACGCATACCTTAAGCTCAAGATGCCAGGCCCTCAAGGAGTAATTATGGTCAATGGAAACACCGAACGCTCCCTCCGAACAGAGGAGCACACGGCGGCCCTTGCAGCGGAAGTACAAAGCAGCCTCTCCAGGCAGTTCTCCAGTCCGGCCACTAAACGACCGGACACCGTCAAGCGCGCCCGGAGTAACCTACAATAAGACCGCCTAGCACGATCCGAGCAGGCGTAGCAATGCGGCCCCAACCCCAGCCCTAGCAAAAAGGCGACGCCAGTGCTTCGCATACATAACTACGCTCTAGAAATACCATGGGTACAGGGGGAGGGGCACCATCACGACACGCCCGAAGCACGGCTTAAACCGCACTAGGGGCTGCCGATTTTTTAATTTTCTCTTACTTTTAGGACTCCATTCTTCGGAAGGCCTGTTCGGCAGTTCAATTGCCGCACAAACGATGCAAGAACCAGGGAAGCAGACAAGCCACGCCACATTACGGAACTCCCAGGTGGTCTCTATCACGAGCAGTATACCTGTTTCGCATACTATTCTGCAGCTTGCCCCTGGAACGGACATGTTACATAGTCCAACCTTTCGCTTATCGCATTATTTGTATCGTTCTGCTTTGATCGCAGCCCTCTTTAATAAACAATGCATAGCTTTTGTCTATTTTTGCATTACTCTTTTTTAATATATGTTCCTTAACGACATGTTGTACCCATACACTTTGGTACGGCCAAAATACGCCAGGGGCTTCAGTACCCCTCAACATGGTGTGAGAAGTCCGAACCCTTTAACAAGTGCGGCACCCCGAACTTATAGCATTATATGCATCGGCTCCGAATCATGCCTTGGGTCAATAGTTGGGTTTGCCCGGCTCCTATGTTTTGGCGCCTTACGTTTCGCTATATCGGCTAAGGTAGCACTAGGAGAACCACTGCGATTGTGCCCCAGTTGAGCTGGGTCGAGCACCTCAGTGGAGAAATCTAAAACTGACTGTCATGATGAAGCGAGAGCTGGTCGCTATTCGAGAGGTTTTTTGAGTCCCTAAAGACTTATGCCGCTTAGAGCGAGGAGTCGGCTCTGTCCGACCAAGGCGTGGATAGCGCCCCGAACTCGGTCTTCCGAATACCAGGGGCTTCGCCGAAATTTAAAATTATAGAATTCTATGGCTAAGTGAGAGTGTTCACGCATTATAGTCCGATTGCCTTGTTCGTTGGGCTGAGCGCCTCCCTCGAAGGACCCAAACATGGGAAAAAGAGCGCTCAGGTTCATCCCCGAACACCCCAGCACTAGCGGCACAGGGGCAGAAGCCGACGACTCACCATCTCTCAGAATTGATAAACAGCCGCACAGAAGGTAATATTTTAAATTAAAACAGCATTGCTTAGCGCATATGAACAAGTTTTCAGCGCACAGGACAAAACGAGCAAGTTTCACTCAAAAATTACATCCCTAGAACATTCATCCGCCACAAGGCAGGCACCCTTCAGAACATCCTTATAATAATTCTCGGGCTTGCGATGCTCTTTCCCCGGCGGTGGCCCGTCCTTCACAAGCTTCTCAGCATCCAGCTTGCCCCAGTGCACCTTAGCACGGGCAAGGGCCCTACGGGCACCTTCAATGCAGATGGAGCGCTTGATGACTTCGAGCCTTGGACAGGCCTCCACCAGCCGCCTCACCAGCCCGAAATAGCTCCCAGGCAGAGCCTCTCTAGGCCACAGCCGAACTATGAGGCCCTTCATGGCCTGTTCGGCCGCCTTGTGGAGCTCGACCAGTTGCTTCAGCTGGTCGCTCAGGGGCATGGGGTGTCCGGCCTCAGCATAGTGAGACCAGAACACCTTCTCTGTCGAGCTTCCCTCCTCGGCTGGATAGAATGCGGCGGCATCGGACACACTCCGGGGAAGATCTGCGAATGCTCCTGGAGAGCTCCGGATTCGGGTAAGTAACAAGTAACTCATGTTTATGTGTTTGCTTTGCATAAAGAATGCCTTACCCGCCGCTATCTTCTTCACCTCATCCAACTCCTGGAGGGTCTTCTGGGATTCGGCCTTGGCAGACTTGGCATTTTCAATAGCCACCGCGAGCTCGGACGCTCGCGTCTTTGAGTCAAGCTCCAAACTCTCATGTTTTTCCATGAGAGCCTGGAGCTCTTGCCGCACCTTGCCAACCTTGGCCTCATACTTCTCCCGCTCGGTGCGCTCTGTGGCCGCCCTCTTCTCGGCCTCGACCAGCGCTTGCTTAAGGATCACCACCTCAGACGTGGCCCCTACAATAGCCACGATCATCCTGTCATTTTTTGCAATTGCACCTTTTTATATATATTTAAACAAGGTATTTCTTACCTTCATTGTCCTCGAGCTGCTTCTTGGCACGCCCGAGCTCTTGCTCGGACCGCTCGAGGTTCTGCTTTAGCGTGTCCACTTCCGCAGTCAGTGCGGCGGACGCAAGCAGAGAAGCCTGCATACGCATATTGACTCCTTTTTGTTAGACTCCTGTGAATTTTACTTGATCCTCTATCCGGCTTTTCTTTTCGAACGCCAAACAGAGCATCAGGGGCTACTGTCTATGCGGTAATATTATTTACACATTCTTTACTTACCTCAAAGCCTGTTAAAAGGCTAGTACAAGCTTCAGTCAGTCCGCTCTTGGCGGACTGAACCTTCTGGACCACTGCACTCATAATGGTGCGGTGCTCCTCGTCGATGGAGGTGCCTTGGAGCGCCTCCAACAGATTTCCCGGCGCCTCCAGTTGGATGGAGGTCACCGGCACGGTGGGCTTGCTCCTCTTGGAAGGAGGTCCCCCGCCGGACTCTGGAACCTTTGAAGGTTCCGGAGCGGTGTCCGGCCTAGGGCCGAACTTGGAGCCCCGGGGGTTTTCATCCCCTTTACTCCTGGAGTCCGGGAGGTCGCCTTGCGGCGCCTCCAGGACCACCTCCTCCCGGCTTGGAACCTGTTGGGACAACACTTCGGTGTCGTCCGTAGGGCGGGGGAGGAAGCCATCGGAAGCGAGTTCACATCCGACGAGTCCAGTTAGCCGCTCGACGATGCGTCAAGCCGGTCTTTGGGTGGGCTGCATAAACATATTCGACATAAGGGAAAGCTGTGAAATAAACGAATACTATGAATTACTCTGGTATCCGGATACTTACGATTTTGCCAGGGGCTTGGCCCTGGGCGGCCACTCCTCTCCGCCATCGTCGGTGTCGGTGGAGTAGTCCAGAGGAAGGATTTTCCCCTTCTTGGACCCTCCGGCCTCCCCAGAGAGGGCGGCCTTCCTTTTCTTCTCTCCTCCCGCTGGAGGGGGAGAGGTCTCTTCTTCTTCCTCCTCGTCTTCACGGGAGGAATGCGCCTCGGAACCGTCGGATGATGGATCCGACACCTCCTGGCACCGGGCTCTCTTTCGAGTCCCCGTGGCCTTTTTCGTGGCCTTCTTCTCCGGCACCACATAGGGTGCCGGAACCAGCAGCTTCGCCAAGCGAGCGTCCGCTGGGCCTTCGGGCAAAGGAGCCGGACAGTTGATCTGTCCGGACGTCTCCTGCCAATCCTGTCAAAGGTAAGGGAGCTTAGATCCCGCATGGAGTCAAACTATGAAAAACTGATACCCTGTAAAAGGAAAAAACAGCTTACCGCATGAGCGTGACGCTGCGTACTGAATCCGCAATCCTCGGTAGCGGATGTGGGGGCCTCGGCACCCTTGAAAAGCACCTTCCAGGCATCTTCGTACGTCGTGTCGAAGAGCCTGCTTAGAGTTCGGTGCCGCGCTGGGTCGAACTCCCACAGGTTGAAAGCCCGTTGTTGACACGGGAGGATCAGGCGGATGAGCATAACCCGGACTACGTTGACAAGTTTGAGCTTCTTGTCCACCAGGGTTTGGACGCATGTTTGGAGTCCGATCAGCTCTCCTTTTTTACCCCACGACAGGCCCGTCTCCTTCCAGGAGGTGAGCCGCGTAGGGGGTCCGGATCAAAACTCGGGGGCTGCGACCCATTCGGGGTCGCGCGACTCGGTGATGTAAAACCACCCCGATTGCCACCCCTTCAGGGTCTCCACAAAGGAGCCCTCGAGCCATAAGACATTGGGCATCTTGCCCACCATGGCGCTTCCGCACTCCGCTTGGTTGCCGTGCACCACCTTCGCCTTGACATTGAAAGTCTTGATCCATAGGCCGAAATATGGGCGGATGCGGAGGAAAGCCTCGCACACGACGATAAACACCGAGATGTTGAGGACAAAGTTCGGGGCCAGATTGTGGAAATCCAGGCCATAGTAGAACATGAGCCCCCAGACAAATGGGTGAAGAGGGAAGCCCAATCCGCGGAGGAAATGGGGGAGGAACACCACCCTCTCATGGGGCCTAGGGGTGGGGATGAGCTGCCCCTTTTCGGGAAGCTGGTACGCGATGTCGTTAGACAAGTATCCGGCCTTCCTCAGTTTTTTGATGTGTCCCTCCGTGATGTAGGAGACCATCCACTTGCCTCCCGCTTCGGACATGGCTGGAGAAGGTTGAGGTGGGGAGTGCGGACTTGGGCGCTGGAGCTCGAGTGCGCGAGAATGGATAAGCAAGGGAGGAAGAAGGCGTAGGTGAAAAGGTGGATCCTTATCCCCTTATATGGGTGGACGCCACTACGTGTCCCCACCAGCCTGGTAAAACTCGCTTATCTCCAAGCGCCGTAATCAATGGCGCGGTTGGGTTACCCACGCCCGTATTGATGAGAATCCCGGAATAAGGGGACACGATCTCTGCTTTAACAAGACGTGCCAAGGAAACCGCCTCGCATGACGCGCTGAGGTGGGATAATGAAACGACTCGGATAAAGGCTTGGTCGTGGTGTGTCACACTACGGAATACGTCAGCAGATTAGATTTGTGTAAATTTTATTCTCTCTATGGCAATATGTGGAAACTTATTTTGCAGAGCTGGACACTATCTTTGTGTTCAAAATCTTCTATGAAGTACTTGGAGGAGGAACCCGCCTTGCAATGCCGAAGACAATCTGCGCGCCGGACTCGTCGTCATTGAAGCCTGGTTCAGGGGCTACTGAGGGAGTCCTGGATTAGGGGGTGTTCGGATAGCCAGACTATACCTTCAGCCGGACTCCTGGACTATGAAGATACAAGATTGAAGACTTCGTCCCGTGTCCGAAAGGGACTTTCCTTGGTGTGGAAGGCAAGCTTGGCGATACGGATATGCAGATCTCCTACCATTGTAACTGACTTTGTGTAACCCTAACCCTCTCCGGTGTCTATATAAACCGGAGGGTTTTAGTCCGTAGGACAACATACACAACAACAATCATACCATAGGCTAGCTTCTAGGGTGTAGCCTCTCTGATCTCGTGGTAGATCTACTCTTGTACTACCCATATCATCAATATTAATCAAGCAGGACGTAGGGTTTTACCTCCATCGAGAGGGCCCGGACCTGGGTAAAACTTCGTGTCCCTTGCCTCCTGTTACCATCCGGCCTAGACGCACAGTTCGGGACCCCCTACCCGAGATCTGCCGGTTTTGAAACTGATAGAGTCCTTGCCTCTCGAACTTCAGGAAGAGATCACTCAGCTCAATATGGTCATTATTTATACTGGTCTTGCTAATATGATGGAAGTTACTCCTACCCTCGAGGATGAGATCCGCAAGGCCTAGTCAGATGACCCAGTACTACAAAAACATAGCAAGCGTATGTTGGAAGGCCAGACACAAGATTTTTCTAAGGATCAGCAAGGTACACTAAGGTTCCGCAGAAGAATTTTTGTACCGAATCAAGTAGACTTAAGAAAGAAGATGTTGGCAGAAGCTGATACGTCTCCAACGTATCTACTTTTTCTCATGCTTTTCCTCTTGTTTCAGACTCTAATTTGCATGATTTGAATGAAACTAACCCCGGACTGACGCTGTTTTCAGCAGAACTACCATGGTGTTGTTTTTGTGCAGAAATAAAAGTTCTCGGAATGGAACACAACTTTTTGAGGATTTTTTATGGAATAAAAGAGAATTTCTAAAGCCAAGACCCACAGGAGAGGGGCCCCTAGGTGGGCACTACCCACCAGGGTGCGCCCCCCTCTCCTAGCATGCCCAGGTGGGTTGTACCCACCTGGTAGCCCCGCTGACGACCCCCCTGATACTATAAATTGACATATTTCCAGAAAAAAATCAGGTAGAAAGAATTATCGCGATCCACGAGACGGAACCGCCGCCAAGCCCTGTTCTTCCTCGGGAGGGCAGATCTGGAGTCCGTTCGGGGCTCCGGAGAGGGGGATCTTCGATCTTCGTCATCACCAACCTATCTCCATCGCCAATTCCATGATACTTCCCACCGGGAGTGAGTAATTCCTTCGTAGGCTCGATGGTCGGTGAGGAGTTGGATGAGATTCATCATGTAATCGAGTTAGTTTTGTTAGGGCCTGATCCCTAGTATCCACTATGTTCTTAGATTGATGTTGCTGCTACCTCTTGAGCACTACGTTGGTTTTCCCTTGAAGAGGAAAGGGTGATGCAGTAAAGCAGCGTAAGTATTTCCCTCAGTTTTTGAGAACCAAGGTATCAATCCAGTAGGAGACCACGCACGAGTCACCTCGTACCTACACACACAAATAAGAACCTCGCAACCAACACGATAAAGGGGTTGTCAATCCCTTCACGGCCACTTGCAAGAGTGAGATCTGATAGAGATAATAATAATAATATAAATATTTTTGGTATTTTTATGATATAGATTGAAAGTAAAGATTGCAAAATAAAATAGATTGGAAACTTGTATGATGGAGAATAGACCCGGGGGCCGGCTTCTCTCAAGATAGCATAAGTATTATGGTGGGTGAACAAATTACTGTCGAGCAATTGATAGAAAAGCGAATAATTATGAGAATATCTAGGTATGATCATGTATATAGGCATCACGTCCATGACAAGTAGACTGACTCCTGCCTGCATCTACTACTATTACTCCACACATCGACCGCTATCCAGCATGTATCTAGAGTATTAAGTTCATAAGAACAGAGTAACGCCTTAAGCAAGATGACATGATGTAGAGGGATAAACTCATGCAATATGATGTAAACCCCATCTTTTTATCCTTGATGGCAACAATACAATATGTGTCGTTTCCCTTTCTGTCACTGGGATCGAGCACCGCAAGATTGAACCCAAAGCTAAGCACTTCTCCCATTGCAAGAAAGATCAATCTAGTAGGCCAAACCAAACTGATAATTCGAAGAGACTTGCAAAGATAAACCAATCATACATAAAAGAATTCAGAGAAGATTCAAATATTGTTCATATATAGACTTGATGATAAACCCACAATTCATCGAATCTCGACAAACACACCGCAAAAGAAGATTACATCGAATAGATCTCCAAGAGAATCGAGGAGAACTTTGTATTGAGATCCAAAGAGAGATAAGAAGCCATCTAGCTACTAGCTATAGACCCGAAGGTCTGAAGTAAACTACTCACACATCATCGGAGGGGCCATGGAGTTGATGTAGAGGCCCTCCGTGATCAATGCCCCCTCCGGCGGAGCTCCAGAAAAGGCCCCAAGATGGGATCTCTTGGGTACATAAGGTTGCGGCAGTGGAAATAGGGTTTCATGTTGCTCATGGATGTTTGCGGGGTATATGGATATATATAGGAGGAAGAAGTAGGTCGGTGGAGCAATGAGGGGCCCACGAGGGTGGAGGGCGCGCCCAGGGGGGGTGGGCGCGTCCCCTGCTTCGTGGCCTCCTCGGTTGTTTCTTGACGTCCACTCCAAGTCTCCTGGATCACGTTTGTTCCAAAAATAATGCTCCCGAAGGTTTCATTCCGTTTGGACTCTGTTTGATATTCCTTTTCAGCGAAACACTGAAATAGGCAAAAAAAACAACAATTTGGGTTGGGCCTCCGGTTAATAGGTCAGTCCCAAAAATAATATAAAAGTGTAAAAATAAGCCCATTAACATCCAAAATAGATAATATTATAGCATGGAGCACTCAAAAATTATAGATACGTTGGAGACGTATCAAGCATCCCCAAGCTTAATTCCTGCTCGTCCTTGAGTAGGTAAATGATAAAAACAGAATTTTTGATGTGGAATGCTTCCTAACATATTTCTCAATGTAATTTTTCTTTATTTTGGCATGAATGTTCAGATCCAAAAGATTCAAGATAAAAGTTTAATATTGACATAGAAATAATAATACTTCAAGCATACTAACTAAGCAATTATGTCTTCTCAAAATAACATGGCTAAAGAAATTTATCCCTACAAAATCATATAGTCTGGCTATGCTCTATCTTCATCACACAAAATATTAAATCATGCACAACCTCGATGACAAGCCAAGCAATTGCTTCATACTTTTGATGTTCTCAAACTTTTTCAATCTTCACGCAATATATGAGCGTGAGCCATGGATATAACACTATGGTGGAATAGAATGGTGGTTGTGGAGAAGACAAAAAGGAGAAGATAGTCTCACATCAACTAGGCGTATCAACGGGCTATGGAGATGCCCATTAATGGATATCAATGTGAGTGAGTAGGGATTGCCATGCAACAGATGCACTAGAGTTGTAAGTGTATGAAAGCTCAACAAAAGAAACTAAGTGGGTGTGCATCCAACTTGCTTGCTCACGAAGACCTAGGGCAATTTGAGGAAGCCCATCATTGGAATATACAAGCCAAGTTATATAATGTAAAATTCCCACTAGTTTATGAAAGTGACAACATAGGAGACTCTTTATCATGAAGATCATGGTGCTACTTTGAAGCACAAGTGTGGAAAAAGGATAGTAACATTGTCCCTTCTCTCTTTTTCTTTCATTTTTTATTTGGGCCTTTTTTTCTTTTGGCATCTTTTTCCCCCTTTTTGTTTTATTTTTCGTCCGGAGTCTCATCCCGACTTGTGGGGCAATCATAGTCTCCATCATCCTTTCCTCACTGGGACAATGCTCTAATAATGATGATCATACACTTCTTTTTTACTTACAACTCAAGAATTACAACTCAATACTTAGAACAAAATATGACTCTATGTGAAAGCCTCCGGCGGTGTACCGAGATATGCAACGAATCAAGAGTGACATGTATGAAAGAATTATGAACGGTGGCTTTGCCACAAATATGATGTCAACTACATGATGATGCAAATCAATATGATAATGATGAAGCGTGCCATAATGAACGGAACGGTGGAAAGTTGCATGGCAATATATCTCGGAATGGCTATGGAAATACCATAATAGGTAGGTATGGTGGCTGTTTTGAGGAAGGTATATGGTGGGTTTATGGTACCGGCGAAAGTTGCGTAGTACTAGAGAGGCTAGCAAATGTGGAAGGGTGAGGGTGCGTATAATCCATGGACTCAACATTAGTCATAAAGAACTCATATACTTATTGCAAAAATCTATTAGTTATCGAAACAAAGTACTACGCGCATGCTCCTAGGGGGATAGATTGGTAGGAAAAGACCATCGCTCGTCCTCGACCGCCACTCATAAGGAAGGCAATCAATAAATAAACCATGCTTCAACTTCATCACATAACGGTTCACCATACGTGCATGCTACGGGAATCACAAACTTCAACACAAGTATTTCTCAAATTCACAACTACTCAACTAGCATGACTCTAATATCACCACCTCCATATCTCAAAACAATCATCAAATATCAAACTTCTCTTAGTATTCAATGCACTTATATGAAAGTTTTTATTATGCCTAAAAGCAAATTGCCATGCTGTTCTAAAGGACTCTCAAAATAATATAAGTGAAGCATGAGAGATCAATTATTTCTATAAAATAGAACCACCGCCGTGCTCTAAAAGATATAAGTGAACCACTAGAGCAAAAACTATATAGCTCAAAAGATATGAGTGAAGCACATAGAGTATTCTAACAAATTCCAATTCATGTGTGTCTCTCTCAAAAGGTGTGTACAGCAAGGATGATTGTGGTAAACTAAAAAGCAAAGACTCAAATCATACAAGACGCTCCAAGCAAAACACATATCATGTGGCGAATAAAAATATAGCTCCAAGTAAAGTTACTGATGAACGAAGACAAAAGAGGGGATGCCTTCCGGGCATCCCTAAGCTTAGGCTTTTTGGTGTCGTTGGATTTACCTTGGGGTGCCTTGGGCATCCCCAAGCTTAGGCTCTTGCCACTCCTTGTTCCATATGTTGGGGATCGTTGCAGAAATTAAAAAATTTCTACGCATCACCAAGATCAATCTATGGAGAGACTAGAAACGAGAGAGAGGGGAGTGTATCTTCATACCCTTGAAGATCGCGATGCGGAAGCGTTACAAGAACGCGGTTGGAGGAGTCATACACGCAACGATTCATATCGCGGTTGATTCTGATCTAAGCGACGAACAACGGCGCCTCCGCGTTCAACACACGTGCAGTCCGGTGACGTCTCCCATGCCTTCATCCAACAAGGAGGAGGGAGAGGTTGGGAAGACAACTCCGACAGCAGCACGACGGTGTGGTGGTGGTGGAGTAGCGTGGTTTCCAGCAGGGCTTCGCCAAGCACTACGAAGGATGAGGATGTGGAGAGGTAGGGCTACGCCGAGGGAGAGAGAGACTCATGTCCTTGGCAGCCCCAAAACCCCCACTATATATAGGATGAGGGGAGGTGGCTGCGCCCCCTCTAGGGTTTCCACCCTAGGCGGTGCGGCAGCCCTAGATGGGACTGGAGGGGGCGGCCAAGAGGGGGAGAGAGGGGGGCGCGCCCTAGGGTGGGCCTTTAGGCCCATCTGCGCCTAGGGTTTCTCCCTTCTCCTCCTAGCTGCGCCTTGGGCCTTGGTGGGAGGCGCACCAGCCCACTCAGGGGCTGGTCCCTTCCCACTCTTGGCCCATGCAAGCTTCCGGGGCTTGTGGCCCCTCCCGGTGGACCCCCGGAACCCCTCCGGTGGTCCCGGTACATTACCCGTGAGACCCGAAATACTTCCGGTGGCCAAAACCTCACTTCCTATATATAATTCTTTACCTCCGGACCATTCCGGAACTCCTCGTGACGTCCGGGTCATCCGGGACTCCGTACAACATTCGGTAACCACGTACAAACTTTCCCTATAACCCTAGCATCATCAAACCTTAAGTGTGTAGACCCTACGGGTTCGGGAGGCATGTAGACATGACCGATACATCTCTCCGATCAATAACCAACAGCGGGATCTGGATACCCATGTTGGTTCCCACATGTTCCACAATGATCTCATCGTATGTCGGAGTAATGGGCCACGGGTAGGCCAACCCGAGCCCCAAAACCTTTCAAGACATCGGGGCAGGCTGCGCCCCTCAAGACCCCAGGACGGAGAGCCGCCTTCAAGAAGTCCATGACAAGACGACCGACTGACCACTCGCGGCCGAGTCCCAGGGACGACCGCAGGGTAAGCTGACTCCTGGCTGGCGACTTCCAGAGAAGCCGGCTTTGGGGAGTCGGCCTGCGATTCCAACAAACCCTGTGACCTCATCAAGGGGGACGGGGCAGGGGAGTGGCTATAGTGAAGCCCACTCCCGCCCCTTATCAAGGGCGGGCATGGCCACGGCACGCCGTACCCCAGAAGATCTCCGTGCGGCGTGGCACTGTTGCCGTACCGGCCCTGACATCAGCACCACAGGACCAAATCCTGCACCCAGGACGGCTTGTCTATATGGCTCAGAGGCAGTGGGTCCCACCAGTCGGTGAGACCCCAAGAGACGGCAAGAGGACCACCAGCCGAACCCGTCGGAAGTCGTCCTGGGGGAGTCGGCCGAGCCCTCCCCCGGGGCCCACGCATTATTAATCAAGATGTGATGGAGAGTGGCAATAGTGATCGCCTGCCAGGCGGCGAGGCTGTTGCCACGACCCCATGATCAAGCCCGCGTCATCAGAAGCACGGCTACAGTAATCAGCAGCCGGCAAGACCCGCCCGCGGCGGACGCGGCCTGTCGGCTCCGTACCAGGCCAGTTAGCGGGGCCCGCCAGCCGGCGGGCCCCAGCGGTCGGCAGAGAAGACGGAGGCCAGAGGCGCTGACGGCTGGGCCCGCGTCCAGCCGGATTACCATTGTACCCCTGGGGGTAGGCCTATATAAACCCCCAGGGCACCCATGCAAAGGGTTGAAACCCATTAGCTCTAGACCAGATCATATAGAAGGGAGAGAGCTAGCCTTGCCCTCTCCTACCTCCTAGAAACAGCTCAAGGAGCAACCATGTAAGCGCTTTGCCATAGTGATCATGCGGAGACCCCGCAGAGCAGCAGTAGGGGTATTATCTCCTCGGAGAGCCCTGAAGCTGGGTAAGATTCGCCGGCATGCATGTCTTCGCCTCATCCCGTTTCCAGGCACCGGCGATGTTCTACTCGCCCCCACCATGATAAGCCATACTTTGGCATATGTCGCACCAAACTCCCGACATGTTGCGCCCACCATGGGGCCTGGTGCACCGCCGTCCGGAGACCTGTTCTAGACGGGAACCCTTTTTCTCCCTGGCGAGCGCAGCCAGCCAGGCACGCCAGACGGAGTTTGCGCCGACGCCTAAGCGGCGTTGAGATCGCCTGCGGAGCCAGCTGCCTGGCCGAACTTGTCGGCGAGGTCCGCCTCTCCGACGAACCTGCATCCAACGCAGGCACGGGCGGCCCCGAGAGCCTCCTCGCGGGCCTCCTCGATCAACTCCACGTTTCCGGCGAGCCTGCCTTAGACTTGGAGACTGTGGGCTCCACCGACCCGATGCTGGTTGACTCCGACACCGCGTCGCTCGACGCATTCCCCACCAACGTGGAGGTCTACGATGAACCTCTCCCTCGCGCGGAGAGCAACGGAAGCACCGTCACCGAGGTGCTCATCATCAGTCATGACGAGCTCCTCGGTGGTGGAGCGCACGACTCACTCGGCGTGGCGCTGCAAGACCTAACTGCACCCATTCCGGAAGACGCTGATGCAGAGACGTTGGAGGCGCGCCACCTTCAGCTCGTTGAAGGCGCGAAGAAGCTGGCCAGCATGAGATGCTTGTCAGAAGCCTACCAGCGGGAGATGGATCGCGCCGTCGGCAGCTCGCCGGCCCCGGCGGGGCCCAGCCGCCTTGGCGCGGTCCAGCAGCGCGGCGTAGCCATCGCCAACCTGTTTGGGGCAAGCCGCCCTTTGTACGCTACACCAGCGGAGAACATCCGAGCCGCCCAGGCAGTGGCGGATGAGCTGGACAATTTCGAGGGCGAAGAGCGCCGCCTCATGATGGAGTGAGTCCAGCGGCTCCTCGACGCGGCCGCCGCGCAGAACGAGGCCGGCTGCCGCACGGAGGCGCCGCAATGGCCAAACGACGAGCTTCACCGAGATCAAGGCGCGACGTCTCGGACGCCGACTGGCGGCGCCCGAGGAAGAAGGGACAAGGAGCCGGCTGTCAGCCACAGTCGGACTCGCATTACCATAGAGCGCAACCGAGACGGCCGCCCGAGAGCAGTGGAACGACGGGACGACAGTCCGCCTCCCAGATCAAGCTCAATCCCGAGAAGTGTGTCTTCGGAGTACCAGCCGGCCAGCTCCTTGGCTTCCTGGTCTCTAAACGCGGCATAGAATGCAACCCAGTAAAGATCAAGGCCATTGAGAGAATGGAGGTACCCAGCCGACTGCTGGATGTGCAAAAGTTCACTGGCTGCTTGGCGTCCATCAGCCGATTCATCAGTCGGCTGGGCGAGAAAGCTCTCCCCTTATAACAACTCATGAAGAAGACCACTTTTTTCGAGTGGAACCATAAGGCGGACGAAGCTTTTCTCCAGTTGAAGAAGATGCTGACTACTCCACCCGTCCTGGTGGCTCCGACTCCCAAGGAACCTATGCTCCTGTACATCACCGCCACCAGCCGGGTGGTCAGCACGGTCATTGTAGTGGAACGCAAGGAGGAAGGCAAGGCACTACCTATCCAGAGACCAGTATATTACCTGAGCGAAGTACTGTCGACCTCCAAGCAGAACTACCCCCACTACCAGAAGATGTGCTATGGTGTACACTTTACTGCCAAGAAATTGAAGCCTTACTTTCAAGAGCATCCAATCACGATGGTCTGCACGGCCCCACTTGCCGAGATCATTGGTAGCCGAGATGCTTCTAGCCGAGTGGCCAAGTGGGCCATAGAACTGGCTCCTTACACCATCCACTACCAGCCCCGCACCGCTATCAAGTCACAAGCACTGGCCGACTTCCTCGTCGACTGGGCCGAGACCCAGTACCTACCTCCAGCTCCTGACTCCACCCATTGGCGGATGCATTTCGACGGCTCCAAGATGCGCACCGGCTTGGGAGCCGGCGTCGTCCTCACCTCTCCTAAAGGCGACAAGCTCAAATACGCATTACAAATCCATTTCGCCGCCTTCAACAATGTCGCCGAGTACGAGGCGCTCATTCACGGGCTCCGACTTGCCAAAGAACTTGGCATCCGCCGGATCTTGTGTTATGGTGACTCGGACTTAATGGTCCAGCAATCATCTGGCGACTGGGACGCGAAAGATGCAAACGTGGCGAGTTACCGTTTGCTCGTGCATCAGCTCAGCGGGTATTTCAAAGGGTGCGAGTTCCTCCATGTGCCAAGAAACAACAATGACCAAGCAGATGCCTTGGCACGAATCGGCTCTACCCGCCAAGCAATACCATCTGGCGTCACCCTTCAATGCCTCCTCAAGCCGCCTGTCAAGCCTTCACCAGAATCAGACTCCATTTTTGTGCCGGCTCCTCCCGAAGACGACGGATCCGACTCCAGAGCTCCGGCAGTCGGCACGGGGATTTTGGCGGATTACTCCAAAGCCGCCACAGTCGAACCCGGCCCGGGGACTGCGGTGGCGGACTCGAAGACTCCAGAACTCGGCCCAAGGGCCGCGCCAGTCGGCCTGGGGACTTCATTAGCCCAGCAAGCGGTTGTTGACTCCAACCCGCCGCCTCCCAGCCCAACCGCCCTCGTCCAAGTCACAGTTCTGGCAGTCGAAGAAATAGCAGCACCCTCATGGGCCTAGCCCATCCTCAAATTCCTGGTGAACAAAGAGCTGCCGACTGATGAGACCTCAGCTCGGCAAGTACAACACCGGGCGGCAGCCTACACCATAGTCAACAGAGAGCTGGTCAGGCGTAGCGTCACTGGTGTCTACCAGCGCTACGTAGAACCAGAGCAAGGCCAAGCGATTCTCAAAGACATCCATCAAGGCGAGTGCGGACACCATGCGGCTTCAAGAGCACTCGTCGCCAAAGCCTTTCGACACGGTTTCTTCTGGCCAACTGCCTTGGAAGAGGCCAAGGAGTTGGTCCAAAAATGCAAAGGGTGCCAGAAGTTCAGCTCCAAGCCACACCAGCCAGCTTCTGCACTCAAGACCATCCCCATTGCTTGGCCTTTCGCAATTTGGGGTCTAGACATGGCGGAACCATTCAAGACAGCACGAGGTGGCTTAACTCACTTACTTGTCGCAATGGACAAGTTCACCAAGTGGATAGAAGCGAAGCCAATCAAGAAGCTGAATGGTCCAACTGCCGTGACTTTCATCGCCGATATCACAATTCGGTACGGCATACCACACAACATCATCACCGACAACGGCACAAATTTCGCCAAAGGCGCCTTGGCCCGTTTCTGCGCAACACAGGGCATCCGACTGGACCTAGCGTCCATCGCCCATCCACAGTCAAACGGCTAGGTGGAGCGAGCAAACGGCCTCATCCTGTCCGGCATAAAGCCCCGACTGATCAAGCCTCTGGAGCGCTCGGCTGGCTGCTGGCTCGATGAGCTACCAGCCGTCCTCTGGAGTCTGCGCACGACTCCAAACAAGTCAATCGGCCTCACGCCTTTCTTCCTCGTCTATGGTGTCGAATCCGTCATCCCAACGGACATAGAGTTCGACTCCCCACGAGTCACCATGTACACCAAGGAGGAAGCAGAAGAAGCACGACAAGACGGCGTCGATCTGCTGGAAGAGGGCCGGCTGTTGGCACTCAGCCAGTCCAGCATCTACCAGCAGAGCCTGCGCCGATACCACAACAGGAAGGTCAGGCCAAGATCTTTCCAAGAAGGCGACCTTGTGCTCCGGCTGATCCAGCGAACAGCCGGCCAGCACAAGCTGTCGGCGCCTTGGGAAGGCCCTTTCATCATCAGCAAAGTACTGGGCAACGACTCCTACTACCTGATTGACGCTCAGAAGCCCCGAGCACGCAAGAGGGACGACTCCGGCAAGGAGACAGAGCGGCCATGGAATGCAAATCTCCTCCGAAGATTTTACAGTTGATGTAGTATGTACCACGCTACCTTTTGTATTAAAGTACCAAGACTTCCGGCCCCCCGAGACGAACTTGGGGACTGCCCTCTTTTGTCTGTATGATAAAGATTATGCCTACAAGTATGTTACTCTTTGATCCAACAAGGAGGAGGGAGAGGTTGGGAAGACAACTCCAACAGCAGCACGACGGTGTGGTGGTGGTGGAGTAGCATGGTTTCCAGCAGGGCTTCGCCAAGCACTACGAAGGATGAGGATGTGGAGAGGTAGGGCTGCACCGAGGGAGAGAGAGACTCATGTCCTTGGCAGCCCCAAAACCCCCACTATATATAGGATGAGGGGAGGTGGCTGCGCCCTCTCTAGGGTTCCCACCCTAGGGGGTGCGGCAGCCCTAGATGGGACTGGAGGGGGCGGCCAAGAGGGGGAGAGAGGGGGGCACGCCCTAGGGTGGGCCTTTAGGCCCATCTGCGCCTAGGGTTTCCCCCTTCTCCTCCTAGCTGCGCCTTGGGCCTTGGTGGGAGGCGCACCAGCCCACTCAGGGGCTGGTCCCTTCCCACTCTTGGCCCATGCAAGCTTCCGGGGCTTGTGGCCCCTCCCGGTGGACCCCCGAAACCCCTCCGGTGGTCCCGGTACATTACCGGTGACACCCGAAATACTTCCAGTGGCCAAAACCTCACTTCCTATATATAATTATTTACCTCCGGACCATTCCGGAACTCCTCGTGACGTCCGGGTCATCCGGGACTCCGTACAACATTCGGTAACCATGTACAAACTTTCCCTATAACCCTAGCGTCATCGAACCTTAAGTGTGTAGACCCTACGGGTTCAGGAGGCATGTAGACATGACCGATACATCTCTCCGATCAATAACCAACAGCGGGATCTGGATACCCATGTTGGTTCCCACATGTTCCACGATGATCTCATCGTATGTAGGAGTAATGGGCCACGGGTAGGCCAACTCGAGCCCCAAAACCTTTCAAGACATCGGGGCAGGCTGCGCCCCTCAAGACCCCAGGACGGAGAGCCGCCTTCAAGAAGTCCATGACAAGACGGCCGACTGACCACTCGCGGCCGAGTCCCAGGGACGACCGCAGGGTAAGCCGACTCCTGGCTGGCGACTTCCGGAGAAGCCGGCTTTGGGGAGTCGGCCTGCGATTCCAACAAACCCTGTGACCTCATCAAGGGGTACGGGGCAGGGGAGTGGCTACAGTGAAGCCCACTCCTGCCCCTTATCAAGGGCGGGCATGGCCACGACACGTCGTACCCCGGAAGATCTCCGTGCGGCGTGGCACTATTGCCGTACCAGCCCTAACATCAGCACCGCAGGACCAAATCCTGCACCCACGACGGCTTGTCTATACGGCTCAGAGGCAGCGGGTCCCACCAGTCGGTGAGACCCCAAGAGACGGCTTGAGGACCACCCGCCGAACCCGTCGGAAGTCGGCCTGGAGGAGTCGGCCGAGCCCTCCCCCGAAGACGGAGGCGAGACGGACAAGTCGGCCCAGGGACTTGCCACCTTGCACTATGAAATGCTTCCTGCAGTCGGACAAGTAGTGTGTAAACGCCTAAATCGTCTCCTGTCAGAAGCCGCAGCTCGCAGAGCGACTGAACGGTGGGCAGAAGTAAGGTAGAATGGGCATTCGCATGAAAAATGGCTAAGAACTCAAAGCATAAAACATAGCTCAAGACGGCTTCCAGCCTTTCTGACAAACCGACTCTTGAATAGTCGGATTACCGTTTTCTATTCAACTTGCTCAAAAAACTCTTAAAACGGCTAAGTACTTGCCTTCCCAAAGTAGCCAAGCATTTGATCCAGCGGCAGTCCGCAGAGCGGCTGTCCGATTGGCAAGGCAGGCAACTAAGAGAAAGCAGCAAAGGAAAAAAGCCAAAAGAGCAATGAACAAGAAAAGACGGAACTCGGATAAATATATTTACATAACATAGGCCCTTGGCCTAATCTTCGAGCAGAAGTTCAAAATACACCCCGTGGGTGGAATTGTGCGAATTAACAAGTTCTTCAGAGACTACTGAAGCAGATAAAATAAAGTGGCAGCTTAGGAAGCAGCAGACGTATTCGGAGGGTCGGAGGAGGCGGTAGCATCAGGCGTCGAGGCAGCCGACTGGCTAGTCTCGGCTTAATCACCTCCGGTGGCAGTCGGGTCGGTCGCACACGGCTCGTTGCTGGAGGCGAGGTCGAGCTGAGGCTGGATGTCTGCTCCATCTTCTGGTGCCTCCGTCTCGCCTCTGTCTTCTGGAGACCTTTGAGAACCTTCGCCGATTCCAGATCAAGCTCAATCCCGAGAAGTGTGTCTTCGGAGTACCAGCCGGCCAGCTGCTTGGCTTCCTGGTCTCTGAATGCGGCATAGAATGCAACCCAGTAAAGATCAAGGCCATTGAGAGAATGGAGGTACCCAGCCGACTGGTGGAGCCAATCACCTCCGCCTCGCCTTCTTCCTCGATGCTGGAGCCAATCACCTCCGCCGAGTCCTCACCGTAGTCTGGGTTCATCCCAAACCACTCCGGCGGTACCTCCTCGCCATCTTTAGACTGCTCGGGGACGAAGATGCTAGTGTCGGTGTACTCGGCGATCGCCGTAGCACGCTTGACTAGGGCGTTTTCCGCAGCTGCCAGCTCCGGCTGGGCCTCCGACTGAAGCGTGGCTAGCCGGTCTAGATCCAGCCCCGGATACCATGCCTTGACGAACTCCAAGGCCCGGCGCGCTCCAGCTCAGGCGGAAGAGCCCTTCCAGGCCTCAAGACGACCAGCCGTGACCTCTAGCCAGTCGGCCGTCAGGCTGGGGGTGCGCGAAGCCTGCATGTCCGGCCACAGGGCGGCAATCTCCTGGGCACCAACACACTGAAGCCGGCACAACATCTGGTGAGCCGGCCGAAGGCGAGCCTCGATGCTCAGGATGTGCTCGTCAAGAGTTCAGGGGGCGTCGGCGGCAATCTCTGCGCCCTCCGCCCTCCGACCTTCTTGGTCAGCCTCGATGGCTTGGATGGCGGCCTGCGAGTGCCCAGGAAAGAAGTCTGCAAAGACAGGAAGAAACAAAGAAGCAAGTCAAAAACCAAAAGTCGGCACGACTTAAATCGGCAGCTCGAAGAAAGAAAGTAAAGAAACTCACCATCAACGATGTCTTCAATCTCATGGAAGCCGGAGGCCAGCATCGCCTCCTTGTCAGACCAGGAGGAGCGCTCGCTCGCGAACTCGGCCAGGAGGGCGGTTTCCGTCTCCTCCGCCTCCCTCTGCGTCTTCACAAGCAGCTCCTTCTGCTCTGCCAATTGAGTGGCCAGCAGGTCGCGCTCCGTGGCGAGCTTGCTGCACTCCTCCTCTTTGGCGTGCAAAGCGGAGTTGGCGTCGCTCAGCTGCTGTTGAAGAGCAGCGTTGGCTCCTAAAAAGAAGGAAGAAAGAAGGCGTTAAGTCATCAGGTAAAGAAGGTCGCCGAGGAGATCCGGCCCAACTGCTCAGCAGTCGGCCCGAATCTCGGGGACTACAGCCCGCGGGTGCGCCAAAGCGCCCCCGCAAAGAAGGAAAATGACTTACTCCGGCTCTCCGACAAATCGGCGGTCCGCTTGCCCAACTCTTCAACGTTACGGTTGAAGGCAGTGACGCGGAGGTTGTGGTAATCCTGCGTCAAACGTTTCAGACAAAAAGTTAATACCCAGAGTTCATCAATTGGAGTTCCAGGCCACCTGCTCAGCAGCCAGCCCGAAACTCGGGGACTACACCCAGTGGGTGCGCTGGCGCGCCCCCACATAGAGGAACAAGAAAACAAAGACCAAAGGAAAAAACATACCCGGACGGCTGCCTGCGACGCCAGAAACACCTTGGTGCAACTCTGGAGAGCGTCGCCCTCAGCGCGAAGCTTCGCCTGGACGTCCAGGAGCGCCTGGTTCAGCGGCCCTGTGCCGCCTCCTCGCACCCACCCAATGGGCGCGGCGCTTGTCGCTTCGGCGTCTGGGATCGCCGAGCTGGCGGTGCCGGCTTCCAGGGGGCGGGGTGCCGAAGTCGCCTTCTCCAGACGGCGGCGCGTTGGCGAGCCGACTTGGAGGAGCAGCCTCGCCACGGCCTCGTCTTCGGTTGGCGGCACCGGATGGTTCGCTGGCTGCTCCCCTTGCGCACTCGCAGACGGCGGCGGAGGCGCTGGCAGAACAGTCATGTCCGGCGTAGAGGGGTCGCCGCCTTCCTTCTCCACGACGGGGTTCTCACCGCCGGCTTCCCCAGTCTGCCCCGTGAACTCCGGAGGCGGCGGCGCAGAGTTCAACGGGGTGACGAACACCGCCGATTGGCGGCGTGCGGCTTCCTCAGCCTGCCGCTTCGTCGCGGCGGCGGCTTCGGCCTCCGCCAGTTTTTTCTTGGCAGAGGCCTCCGCCCTGTCGGCCTCCACCTTCTCCAGGCGAACGGCCTCTTCTTCGCAGCGCTTCTCTTGCGCATTCCGCTCCGTCGCCTCCCGGAGGTCAGCAGCGGGGTCAATCCGCCGAGTGGTGGCGGACGTCTCCGCTGACCCCATGACGGAGGCGGCGGTGACCCTCTCAAGAGTGAGGGGAGCCCTGAAGCAAGGGGAGCAAGCAAAGACTCAGACAAAGCCACAAAGAAAGAATAAAACATTGAGACAGAATACTCACGCGGAGACCAATGGCGGCTTCTTCACTTCCTTACGGAAGCGGATGGCCTTCGCGGCCGCCTCGTCCCGCCGAGTCGCCGTAGCCGAACCCTTGGGTTTCTTCGGCCAACTGCCGAACAAGGTCGGCATGGCCCTGCGCTTCTTCCCGCCGCCTGGAGCACCCGGCGCGACAGAAGAGCCCGCGCCAGGCTGGCTGGCTCCTGGCCGATGGCGGGGGGCGACTTCCCCCTCGGCGTCATCGTCAGGCCAGTCGGCGAAAGTGGCCGAAGGCCTGAAGTCACCTGCTGTTCCTCCTCCTCCCTCGGCATCGTCCTCCAGAGCCGCCGCCCCCAGATCAGGGTCATCGACGTCGCTCTCCGCCCGGTCGGCGAGGAACTCACGGGCCGGCCCCGAGGTGCCGGCTGGTGGGTGGAGGAGGGGATTCTGACCAAAGCCGACTGGTCAAAACAAACTCGGTGAGAGGGAAGACAATCCAAAGAAAGAAAGGACAGGCAACTCACCATGGGCGGAGGGTTGGCGCGAGAGTATGGCTCCTTGCCGAACCGCCAATCCTCCAGGAGCTTGCTATCCGAGAGGTAGTTCACCATGAAGGCCACCTCTTCGTGAGGCATGTCCTTGGTGCACATCCGACTCGGGTCACGGTGCCCACTCATCTGGCATATCATGTGGGGGCGGCCTTGGAGTGGGAGAACTCGGCGCGCCACGAAGGCGGCCAGCATGTCTGGACCAGTCAAACCCTCCGACTGCGCCAGCACTCGGAGTCGCGCGATGGCGCCGGCTCCCGCAGGCGTCAGCGACTTGGCCCGGTACGACCAGTTGGGCAGTCGCCCAGCCGGTGGGCCGGCTTCGAAAGCCGGCAGGTTGACCCAGTCCCCCCTCACGGAGACGCTCCTGACGTAAAAGTAGGATCTCTGCCACATCTTCACCGACTTTATCAATGAGATGGAGGGGAAGGGATTGTCGGCCCCCGACCTTCGCATGGCGATGAAAGCGCCGCACTGAGCCGGCACGCCTGCGGCCTGGGTGCCGAGCTTGGAGAAGAAGAACTCCCCCCAGAGCTCAAGGGTGGGGCTTGGGAGCGCGGCGGAGTGAAGAAGAAGAAGAAGGAGAGAGAGGAGCAGTGAGAAGGAAGAAAGCGAGGAGTGGTGGGAGGGAGGGGCGCGCGTGCCCCCCTCTTCCCCCTACTTATAGCCCGTGGGCTGCGAAGTCGAGGGGGCGGACGTGGGGATTTACTGCGCCCACGGCCCCATGACCCCCACGTTCCATGATAAAGTTACTGCGCGCAGTAACTCCACGGGAGTCCCAACCGTCCGCCGGGGCCGCAGCGGATCTGCTCGGGCGCCGAGGCGCGGTAGTGGCGGGCCCCGCCTATGGGCCTGTCCCGTCGCTCGCGTAGGCTGGCAGGACGGCCCAGCCACGTGTCATCGCATGACAGGCCTAGAACGGGCGGCGGCCTGGAGGCTTAGCCAGCACACTACTTGGATCCCGCCGCGACGTTCGAAATATTGTGCGAGTCGGAATTGAGTGAGTCCGAATTGAGCAAGTCCGACTCCTTCTAGTCGGCCCGGCAGAACTCAAACAAAGACCATGTGTTGAGCACCCGGAAAGAGAAACTGCTGAGGCTTCTCGGCCGATCGTCTGCGGCGCCTCACCAGCTTCGGGGACTACTGTCGGAGTAATGGGCCACGGGTAGGCCAACCCGAGCCCCAGAACCTTTCAAGACATCGGGGCAGGCTGTGCCCCTCAAGACCCCAGGACGGAGAGCCGCCTTCAAGAAGTCCACGACAAGACGGCCGACTGACCACTCGCGGCCGAGTCCCAGGGACGACCGCAGGGTAAGCCGACTCCTGGCTGGCGACTTCTAGAGAAGCCGGCTTTGGGGAGTCGGCCTGCGATTCCAACAAACCCCGTGACCTCATCAAGGGGACGGGGCAGGGGAGTGGCTACAGTGAAGCCCACTCCCGCCCCTTATCAAGGGCGAGCATGGCCACGGCACGCCGTACCCCGGAAGATCTCCATGCGGCGTGGCATTGTTGCCGTACCGGCCCTGACATCAGCACCGCAGGACCAAATCCTGCACCCACGACGGCTTGTCTGTACGGCTCAGAGGCAGCGGGTACCACCAGTCGGTGAGACCCCAAGAGACGGCAAGAGGACCACCAGCCGAACCCGTCGGAAGTCGGCCTGGGGGAGTCGCCCGAGCCCTCCCCTGGGGCCCACGCACTATTAATCAAGATGTGATGGAGAGTGGCAATAGTGATCGCCCGCCAGGCGGCGGGGCTGTTGCCACGACCCCATGATCAAGCCCGCGTCATCAGAAGCACGGGTACAGTAATCAGCAGCCGGCAAGACCCGCCCGCGGTGGACGCGGCCTGTCGGCTTCGTACCAGGCCAGTCAGCGGGGCCCGCCAGCCGGCGGGCCCCTGCGGTCTGCAGAGAAGACGGAGGCCAGAGGCGCTGACGGCTGGGCCCGCGTCCAGCCGGATTACCATTGTACCCGTGGGGGGTAGGCCTATATAAACCCCCCAGGGCACCCATGCAAAGGGTTGAAACCCATTAGCTCTAGACCAGATCATATAGAAGGGAGAGAGCTAGCCTTGGCCTCTCCTACCTCCTAGAAAAAGCTCAAGGAGGAACCGTGTAAGCGCTTTGCCATAGTGATCATGCGGAGACCCCGCAGAGCAGCAGTAGGGGTACTATCTCCTCGGAGAGCCCTGAAGCTAGGTAAGATTCACCGGCATGCATGTCTTCGCCTCATCCCATTTCCAGGCACCGGCGACGTTCTACTCGCCCCCACCATGATAAGCCATCCTTTGGCATATGTCGCACCAAACCCCCGACATCGTATGAACCACGATGTCGGGGATTCAATCAATCCCGTATACAATTCCCTTTGTCCATCGGTATGTTACTCCTCTTTCAATTTCGTTACCAGCAAGTCACTTTACTCGTTCCATAATGCATGATCCCATGACCAACTCCTTAGTCACATTGAGCTCATTATGATGATGCATTACCGAGTGGGCCCAGAGATACCTCTTCATCATACGGAGTGACAAATCCCAGTCTCGATTTGTGCCAACCCAACAGACACTTTCGGAGATACCTGTAGTGCACCTTTATAGTCACCCAGTTACGTTGTGACGTTTGGTACACCCAAAGCATTCCTACGGTATCCGGGAGTTGCACAATCTCATGGTCTAAGGAAATGATACTTGACATTATAAAAGCTTTAGCAGACGAACTACACGATCTTGTGCTATGCTTAGGATTGGGTCTTATCCATCACATCATTCTCCTAATGATGTGATCCCGTTATCAATGACATCCAATGTCCATGGTCAGGAAACCGTAACCATCTATTGATCAACGAGCTAGTCAACTAGAGGCTCACTTGGGACATGTTGTGGTCGATGTATTCACATATGTATTATCAGTTCCGGATAACACAACTATAGTTTGAACAATGGACAATTATCATGAACATGGAAATATAATAATAACCATTTTATTATTGCCTCTAGGGCATATTTCCAACAGTCTCCCACTTGCACTAGAGTCAATAATCTACTTCACATCGCCATGTGATTAACACTCTAGGGTTTGATCATGTTATGCTTACGAGAGAGGTTTTAGTCAACTGGTCTGCAACATTCAGATACGTGTGTTCTTCGCAAATCTCGATTTCATATTGTAGATGTTGCTACTATGCTCCACTTGGAGCTATTCCAAATGGTTGCTCCACTATACGTATCCGGTTTTCTACTCAGTCATCTGGATAGGTGTTAAATCTTGCATCGACGTAACCCTTTACGCCGAACTCTTTATCACCTACATAAACGAGAAACATTTCCTTATTCCTAAGGACAATTTTGACCGCTGTCCAATGATCCACTCCTGGATCACTCTTGTACCCCCTTGCCAGACACGTGGCAAGGCACATCGCGGTACACAGCATGGCATATCGTATAGAGCCTATGGCTAAGGCATAGGGGACGACTTTCGTCCTTTCTCTTTCTTCTGCCGTGGTCGAGCTTCAAGTCTTAACTTCACACCTCGCAACTCAGGCAAGAACTCCTTCTTTGACTGATCTATCTTGAACTCCTTCGAGATCATGTCAAGGTATGTGCTCTGTGAAAGTCTTATCAGGCGTCTTGATCTATCTCTATAGATCTTGATATCCAACATGTAAGCAGTTTTACACAGGTCTTCCTTTGAAAAACTCCATTCAAACGACCCTTTATGCTTTCTAGAAATTCTACATCATTTCCGATCAACAATATGTCATACATATATACCTATCAGAAATGTTGTAGTGCTCCCACTCACTTTCTTGCAAATACAAGTTTCTTGCAAACTTTGTATAAATCCAAATGCTTTGATCGCCTCATCAAAGCGTATGTTCCAACTCCGAGATGCTTGCTCCAGTCCATAGAAGGATCGCTGGAGTTTGCATACCTTTTAGCATCCTTAGGATCGACAAAACCTTCTGGTTGTATCACATACAACCTTTCCTCACGGAAACTGTCAATGAAACTTTGTTTTGACATCCATCTGTCAGATTTCGTAAATGAAAATGCAGCAACTGCTAACATAATTCTAACAGACTTTAGCATCGCTATGATTGAGAAAGTCTCATCATAGTCAACTCCTTGAAATTGTCAGAAACTTCTTTGAGACAAGTCGAGCTTCACAAATGGTGACATTACCATCAGCGTCTGTCTTCTTAAAGATCCATTTATTCTTTCACCGGGAAAGTCCACCAAAGTCCATAATTTGTTCTCATACATGGATCCTATCTCGGATTTCATGGCTTCTAGACATTTGTTGGAATCCGGTCCCACCATCGCTTCTTCATAGCTCATAGGTTCATCGTTGTCCAACAACATGACCTTTAAGACAGGGTTACCGCTAAGAAGTTGTACACACCCTTGTCGACCTACGAGGTTCGATAGTAATTTGATCTGAAGCTTCATGATCATCACCATTAGCTTTCTCTTCAATTGACGTAGTTTCTACAGAAACATCTTTCTATGATGCGCTACTCTCTGGTTGAAGTGAAGGTTCAACAACCTCATAAAGTTCTATCTTCCTCCCACTCAATTCTTTTGAGAGAAACTCTTTCTTAAGAAAGGACCTGTTCTTAGCGACAAACATTTTTCCCTCAGATCTGAGATAGAAGGTATACCCAATCGTCTTGTTTGGGTATTCTATGAAGATACAATTTTCCGCTTTGGGTTCGAGCTTTTCTGACCGAAGCCTATTGTCATAAGAACTGTCGCCCCCAAACCTTAAGAAACAACAACTTTGGTTTCTTGCCAAACCATAGTTCATACAGTGTCGTCTCCATGGACTTAGATGGTGCCCTATTTAAAGTGAATGTAATTGTCTTTAATGCATAACCCCCCAAAATAGCGGTAGATTGGTAAGAGACATCATACACCATATCCAATAAGGTTCGATTACGATGTTCGGACACACCATCATGCTATGGTGTTCCAGGCGGCGTCAACTGTGAAACGATTCCACCTTGTCTTTAGTGATTGCCAAACTCATAACTCAGATACTTTCCCTTTGATCAGATCGAAGGAACTTCGTCTTCTTGTTATGATGATTCTCAAGTTCACTCTGAAATTGCTTGAACTTTTCAAACATTTCAGACTTATGCTTCATTAAGTAAATATACCCATATCTATTCAATTCATCGGTGAAGGTGAGAAAATAACGATACCCACCGCGTGCGTCAACACTCATCGGACCGCACACATCAGCATGTATGATTTCCAACAAGTCACTTGCCCATTCCATTGTTCCAAAGGACAGGGTTTTAGTCATCTTGCCAAAGAGGCATGGTTCGCATGTGTCAAGTGATTCAAAATCAAGTGACTTCAAAAGTCCATTAGCATGGAGGTTCTTTCATGCGCTTTACACCAATATGACCTAAGCGGTACTGCCACATGAAAGTTGTACTATCATTATCAACTCTACATCTTTTGGCATCAATGTTATGAACATGTGTATAACTACGACCGGGATTCAATAAACCATTCACATTGGGTGCATGACCATAGAAGGTATTATTCATGTAACCAGAATAACCATTATTCTCTGACTTAATGAATAACTGTATTGCAATAAACATGATCTAATCATGTTCATGCTCAACGTAGACACCAATGCAAACACCATTTATCTAGGTTCAACACTAATCCCGAAGGTAGAGGGAGCATGCGGTGGTGATCACATCAACCTTGGAAACACTTCCAACACACATCGTCACCTCGCCCTTAGCTAGTCTCCGTTAATTCCGTAGCTTTTGTTTCGAGTTACCAATATTAGCAACTGAACCGGTATCTAATACCCAGGTGCTACTAGGAGTACTAGTAAGGTGCACATCAATAACACACATATATCAAATATACTTTTCTTGAAGTTGACAGCCTTCTTATCTACCAAGTATTTGAGGCAGTTCTTCTACGAGTGACCGTTCCCCTAATAGAAGCACTTTGTCTCGGGTTTGGGTTCTTGGGTTTCTTCACTGGAACGGCAACTGGCTTGCCATTCAAGAAGTTTCCCTTCTTGCCCTTGCCCTTCTTTGAAACCAGTGCTCTTGTTAACCATCAACACTTCATGCTCCTTCTTGATTTCTACCTTTACGGCCTTAAGCACGTCGAACAGCTCCGGGATTATCTTCCCTTGCATGTTATAGTTCATCACGGAACTCTAGTAGCTTGGTGATAGCGACTGGATAACTTTTGTCAATCACTCTCTTATCTGGAAGATTAACTCCCACTTGATTCAAGTGATTGAAGTACCAAGACATTCTGAGCACATGCTCACTGGCTGAGCTATTCTCCTCCATCTTGTAGGTAAAGGTCTTGTCAGAGGTCTCAATCTCTCAACACGGGCATGAGCCTGAAATACCAATTTCAGCTCTTCGAACATCTCATATGTTCTATGGCGTTCAAATCGCTTTTGGAGCCCCGACTCTAAGTTGTAAAGCATGGCGCACTAAACTATCAGGTAGTCATTAGAACGTGTCTACCAGATGTTCACAACATCCACAGACGACACTAGAGGGGTTGGCACACCGAGCGGCGCATCAAGGACAGAAGCCTTCTGTGTAGCAGTGAGGACAATCCTCAGACTACGACCCTAGTCCACACAATTGCTTACAATATCTTTCAACTTAGTCTTTCTCTAGGAACGTATTAAAACAAAGAGCTAAAGCGCGAGCTATTAATCTACAACATAATTTGCAAAGACAATCTAGACTATGTTCATGATAATTAAGTTCATCTAATCAAATTATTCAATGAACTCCCACTTAGATAGACATCCCTCTAGTCATCTAAGTGATACATGATCCAAATGGACTAGGCCGTGTCCGATCATCACGTGAGACGGACTAGTCATCAACGGAGAACATCTCCATGTTGATCGTATCTACTATACGACTCATGTTCGACCTTTCGGTCTCTTGTGTTTCGAGGCCATGTCTGTACATGCTAGGCTCGTCAAGTCAACCTAAGTGTTTTGCATGTGTAAATCTGGCTTACACCCGTTGTATTCGAACGTTAGAATCTATCACACCCGATCATCACATGGTGCTTCAAAACAACGAACCTTCGCAACGGTGCACAGTCAGGGGGAACACTTTCTTGAAATTTTAGTGAGGGATCATCTTATTTATGCTACCGTCGTTCTAAGCAAATAAGATGTAAACATGACAAACATCACATGCAAATCATAAAGTGACATGATATGGCCAATATCATCTTGCGCCTTTGATCTCCATCTTCGAGGCGCAGCATGAACATTATCATCACCGAAATGACACCATGATCTCCATCATCGTGTCTTCATGAAGTTGCCTCGCCAACTATTACTTCTACTACTATGGCTAACGGTTAGCAATAAAGTAAAGTAATTACATGGCGTTTTCATTGACACGCATGTCATAAATAAATTAAGACAACTCCTATGGCTCCTGCCGGTTGTCATACTCATCGACATGCAAGTCGTGATTCCTATTACAAGAACACGATCAATCTCATACATCACATATATCATTCATCACATCCTTTTGGCCATATCACATCGCATAGCATACCCTGCAAAAACAAGTTAGACGTCCTCTAATTGTTGTTGCATGTTTTACGTGGTAGCTATGGGTTTCTAGCAAGAACATTTCTTACCTACACAAAAGCACAATGGTGATATGTTAATTGCTATTTACCCTTCATAAGGACCTTTTTCATCGAATCCGATCCGACTAAAGTGGGAGAGACAGACACCCGCCAGCCACCTTATGCATCAAGTGCATGTTAGTCGGTGGAACCAGTCTCACGTAAGCGTATGTATAAGGTCGGTCCAGGCCGCTTCATCCCACAATGCCACCGGATCAAGATAAGACTAGTAACGGTAAGCAAATTGAACAAATCATCGCCCACAACTGCTTTGTGTTCTACTCGTGCATAGAATCTATGCATAGACCAAGCACATGATGCCACTATTGGGGAACGTAGCAATAATTCAAAATTTTCCTACGTGTCACCAAGATCAATCTAGGAGATACTAGCAATGAGAGAGAGGGAGTGCATCTTCATACCCTTGAAGATCGCTAAGCGGAAGCGTTACAAGAACGCGGTTGGTGGAGTCGTACACGTAGCGATTCAGATCGCGGTCGATTCCGATCTAAGTGCCGAACAACGGTGCCTCCGTGTTCAACACACATACAGCTCGGGAACGTCTCCTCCTTCTTGATCCAGCAAGGGGAGAGGAGAAGTTGAGGGAGAACTCCGACAGCACGACGACGTGGTGGTGATGGAGCTCGTGGTTCTCCGGCAGGGCTTCGCCAGGCGCTACGGAGGAGGAGGAGGTGTAGGAGAGGGGAAGGGTGCGGCTACCGTCTCTCTCCCTCACTATATATAGGGGCAAGGGAGATGGGGGCCGGCCCCCTCAGATCCCATCTTGGGGAGGGGCGGCGGCCAGGGAGGGGAAACTTGCCCCCAAGCCAAGGGGGCGCCCCCTTTAGGGTTTCCCCTCAACCCTAGGCGCATGGGCCCTAGGGGGAATGGCGCCCAGCCCACTTAGGGGCTGGTTCCCCTCCACATACAGCCCATAGGGCCCTCCGAGGTAGGTGGACCCTCCCGGTGGACCCACGGAACCCTTTCGGTGGTCCTAGTACAATACCGACAAACCCCGAACACTTCTATTGACCGTATGAGGACTTCCCATATATGAATCTTCACCTACGGACCATTCCGGAACTCCTCGTGACGTTCGGGATCTCATCCGGGACTCCGAACAACCTTCGGTAACCACATACTATTTCCCATAACAACTCTAGCGTCACCGAACCTTAAGTGTGTAGACCCTACGGGTTCGGGAACCATGTAGACATGACCGAGACATCTCTCCGGCCAATAACCAACAACAGGATCTGGATACCCATGTTGGCTCCTACATGTTCCACGATTATCTCATCGGATGAACCATGATGTCAAGGATTCAATCAATCCCGTATGCAATTCCCTTTGCCTATTGGTATGTTACTTGCCCGAGATTCGATCGCCGGTATCCCCATACCTCATTCAATCTCGTTACCGTCAAGTCTCTTTACTCGTTCTGTAACGCATGTTCCCGTGACCAACTCCTTAGTCACATTGAGCTCATTATGATTATGCATTACCGAGTGGGCCCAGAGATACCTCTCCGTCATACGGAGTGACAAATCCCAGTCTCGATTCGTGCCAACCCAACAGACACTTTCGGAGATACCTGTAGTGCACCTTACTAGCCACCAAGTTACGTTGTGACATTTGGTACACCCAAAGCATTCCTACGGTATCCGGGAGTTGCACAATCTCATGGTCTAAGGAAATGATACTTGACATTAGAAAAGCATTAGCAAACGAACTACACGATCTTGTGATACGCTTAAGATTGGGTCTTGTCCATCACATCATTCTCCTAATTATGTGATCCCATTATCAATGACATCCAGTGTCCATGGTCAGGAAACCATGACCATCTATTGATCAACGAGCTAGTCAACTAGAGGCTTACTAGGGACATATTACGATCTATGTATTCACACATGTATTACGGTTTCCGGTTAATACAATTATAGCATGAACAATAGACAATTATCATGAACAAGGAAATATAATAATAACCATTTTATTATTGCCTCTAGGGCATATTTCCAATAGCAAGGTGGTATTTGAGGAAATAGTGCGGCAACTGAAAATTTTACTAGGCGGGAGTAACAAGGCGGGGCTACTGAAAATTTGGATCAAGGGCGAGCAGATATTTTTGAGATTGTGAGGGATGCAGAGGCGGGAGTAAAATGTCGGGGCTACTGAAAATTTGAATCAAGGGACTGAAGCAGAGCGTAACAGACATCACACATGGTCCGCACATACTAATTATGTTCTATCAAACATTAAAACCTTCCAGGCGGTAGATATTTTTGAGATTATGAGGCAGTAATATTTTCGATATTGCGAGGGATGCAGGGGCGGGAGTATTTGGGGAGCGAGCTAGTGTGCTTGCCACGCCGGCTGTGGATTGTAGCCGACGCACCTTCTCACGGAAGCCATGGGCGTACTATACACCGACGGTGCTCCAAGATATTTTGTACTACATCTCACATGGTTGGTGATAATAAACTGTGTGGGATCTACTTGATTTGAATTACATAATGGTGTCTGATGTCTACTACACAACCTTCTTCTTGTAGACGTTGTTGGGCCTCTAAGTGTAGAGGTTTGTAGGACAGTAGCAAATTTCCCTCAAGTGGATGACCTAAGGTTTATCAATCCGTGGGAGGCGTAGGATGAAGATGGTCTCTCTCAAACAACCCTGCAACCAAATAACAAAGAGTCTCTTGTGTCCCCAACACACCCAATACAATGGTAAATTGTATAGGTGCACTAGTTCGGCGAAGAGATGGTGATACAAGTGCAATATGGATGGTAGATAAAGGTTTTTGTAATATGAAAATATAAAAACAGCAAGGTAACTAATGATAAAAGTGAGCGAAAACGGTATTTCAATGCGTTGAAACAAGGCCTAGGGTTCATACTTTCACTAGTGCAAGTTCTCTCAACAATAATAACATAATTGGATCATATAACTATCCCTCAACATGCAACAAAGAGTCACTAATAGCGGAGAACAAACGAAGAGATTATTGTAGGGTACGAAACCACCTCAAAGTTATCCTTTCTAATCGATCTATTCAAGAGTCCGTAGTATAATAACACGAAGCTATTCTTTCTGTTCGATCTATCCTAGATTTCATACTAGAATAAAACCTTAAGACACAAATCAACCAAAACTCTGATGTCACCTAGATACTCCAATGTCACCTCAAGTATCCGTGGGTATGATTATACGATATGCATCACACAATCTCAGGTTCATCTATTCAACCAACACAAAGAACTTCAAAGAGTGCCCCAAAGTTTCTACCAGAGAGTTAAGACGAAAATGTGTGCCAACCCCTATGATAAGTTCACAAGGTCACGCAACCCGCAAGTTGATCACCAAAACATACATCAAGTAGATCACGTGAATATCCCATTGTCACCACAGATAAGCACATGCACGGTATACATCAAGTGTTCTCAAATCCTTAAAGACTCAATTCGATAGGATAACTTCAAAGGGAAAACTCAATCCATTACAAGAGAGTAGATGGGGAGAAACATCATAAGATCGAAATATAATAGCAAAGCTCGCGATACATCAAGATCGTGCCGAAT